>NC_056726.1:733635076-733689106 GCF_019279795.1 Protopterus annectens | reverse complement strand
CATTATTTTGTAACAAAATGTACTAGAGGTCCTGTCAGTAACTGATTTGACCCACATGTGGTGACAGGACATAACTGTTCAACATCTGAATATAATAGAAACTCTTTGCCCTCAGTTAATTCTGTAACATGAACAGATCTGTCTTTACAGTCTATTATTTTAGCAACATGATGCAATACTTTTTTACGGCATAATACACAAAGTGCAGTTTTTGTTGAATCACATAATAAACATTTGTCATACCCCACATGGTTTTCTTTGAGATATCAGTCGAATATTGTAATACATTTGCACAATACCTTACTATCAAACTGCCCTAATAAGGTTTTAAATTTACTAATGTGCTGTGTATACCAACATTGCAATTTACTAAAGCTTTGTTTACTCCTGCATGAATTATGTCTAATAATATCCATACTGTCTAATAACATCCAAACTGTCTAATAATATGCAAACTGTCTAATAGCATCCATACTAAAAATTTGACACAGAAAAAAGTCTTACCAGTTAGCAAAAAAAAAGGTGATCAGGCTGCTGTTGCTGATGGTTGGAAATTTTTCCAAGTCACTTGAGAAGCTGGTGAAGCACAACAGGCAGCGGACTGCTGTACAAAGTAGAAATTCACCTTTTCTTGTAGAATTTATGTCACTGTGACTTTCCTGAACTAGTCTCACTGGATTTAGACGTCTGAAAAAACTTTACTACTGCAAGCTGCATAAACTGGAATACTTCTGTTTAGAAATTACACATACGTACAAATGTTAGCTACTGCAAGTTGACTGAAGTGACCCTCTGCAGGGCTTACCACTCCCTCTGTGTTCGATTGCAGACTAGCTTGCCATTGAAAAATTATATGGTGCAGCTTACTGTGATGGATTTGAAGTCTTCTTAAGACACTCAGTCTTGCTGGCTGGATTCTGCTGAAATCAAGGCCTGGTTATATTTGCATTCACAGTCTGTTGCATACAGAAACTTGCAGAATATACATTGATGAGAGAATATACTTTGCAGCATCAACTTAGAGCATTAACAAATAACTTTTCATAATTAACCAGACGGACTAACGTTGCAGCTTAAAGTACTGTTCCACTTTACTTCTCATATAGTACAGATGATGTGAGAGATATAACATTTAGCTCGGGACAAATGCATCCCTACCAATACTCCTAACATAACTGGATTAATACAGATCTTTATATACAATTATAGTCATGCACATACATATACATTTCCTCTTGATATTCTGTTTTGGAGAATTTCTCATCCTGTAGAAACAATACTGATTGTTGCAGATGTGATGCAAACTGCTGACTTAATGATATTTTTCAGCTTTTCTGACAGTGTGAACATCCTGTTTTTTGTCTTTAGTATTCTATTTGTAAATGCAGAAAAACATGTTTTTTAAGGAAACACATTGTCACAGTGTTCCTTAAAAGCAGATTTTGCGTTTTTGCTTTTGCATACATCCAATTTTTAAGTCTGTAAGGAAAACATGTGCATTCAGCAGATTCCTTATTTTCCAAGTCACAGTCATTTAGTATGGAGGCTGACCACATATTACTAAACTCTGTTTCTGCATTTAAGCAAGCTTTATTTTATTCCTTATGTATGTTACATATTTGTAACAGAATTACTTTCAAGCTTAAAACCCTGTTGAGCATAATTTTACAATTCCCTCTTTTTATTTTAATGTATGCAAAACACTTTATACTGATATGTATTTTTGATCATATTATATAGAAAACACATTAAGAAACACAACCTTTAGTCTTCTTTTGATACAAGTCAAAATGCAATTTTACACAGTTAATACAATAATATGAAAGTATTACTAACAAAACTGAATGTATTTAACAACTTTTTCTTTTGCAGACCATTCTGTGAAAATGTTCATCAATTATGGGCTGTGTCTGCTTTAATTTTATTTCTTAACTTGATTAATTTATTCTTTTGCAATCACAGAATTTCATTTATGATTTAGAACTCTTTTATTAAGTCTTTGCAACTGTTGAATTAACTCTTTACTTTTATTAATATCAAAAGATTAGAAATAGACTAATATCTATAAGAGACAAGAACTATGTGTTACTGCAAGCATTTATACACTGCTGAAAATATACAGTTTCAATGTCATTTTACCCATCACATTGTGGTCATGTATCTGAACTGACCATTAACATCTTGGTTGATAGTGAAGTGAACATAAAGTACTGAACTGGGCTTAAATATTGAATGTAATTATTCAGTATATTTAATACTTGAGGATTTAAAAAAAAAACATGATTTATACACTAAAGAATGCTATGTACATATTAGTCCATTAGCTGTATGAGTACAATATTTTAATATAATTTTCCTCTAACTGGGGTAAAACCAGTGATATTACAACTTGACAAATTACTTTTGAACTTATTACAATGTATCCTGGACAGTATGTATTTACACAGACTGTTTGGTATTTATGCATTTTAATCTAGTAGGTACCCAGGACCCATTTTTTTAAACATGTTTTTTTACACATATTCATTACTAGACATTAATTTCATTTGTACTAAATTCTTCTACATTTGTACATACAAAGACTATCATTTGTACTGAATTATTCTGCATTTGTACATACAGCAACTATAAAGTACATTTAGTCTAATCTTACAAGTTTAATAACATTAATATTAAGCAAATTATTTGAAAATGTTTTGTCTCTTTAGAAATATCTAGTGGAATTGGCACCAAAGGCATATGTCCTGTCATTTTAAACTTCATACTCAGCAATTAGAAACATTCATGCTTTTTTATACCAACATTGTTTTGCCAAAAACATATTAAAATTGTGAATATTGACCAGTCTTTTTCAATTTTTTACATATCTTTACTCTTTCTTATATAGCTGTAATAAAGCAATTTTAAGCCATCTCTTGTTTTTTAAACCATCTCTTGCATAGTTTTACAGTTTAACAGGTTGTAAATACAATTTAATACTAAACAATACAATAATAACCATTATGATATCTATTAACAACTTATAAAATATCTTATCCTGTCAGGTTTAATCCAGTTTACCAGTATTTCTAATACACTAATACCTGTTTTTTCCTCCCCCCAAAAAGAGTATTGTCAAGAAGGAATGAAATATTTCTTCTTGTAGCTTTGTTTTAGACCCTTGTGTAGTACTGCTTATGCAGTCAGTGTAAAACCGAGAAAGTACCCCTCCCCCTGCAGCATTGCAGTATTGTTTATCTACTTTATTAGGTTAATAAACTATGGACCTTTGTCTGATTTGATCATTTTTATAAAGCTTTTGCTGTTTATTACCACTAGTAGGTGTTTATACCTTTTTGCATAATTCTAACTGTATGTATAATATAGCCCATCTGCTGGCTGTACTTGATGCAACTTTGTTGTTGTTTTTTTCTTTTAACATTTACTTGCAAACAGATTATCAAAGACATCTATGCACAATTGTGACATTTTATTACAATTACCAAATAGGGTTGCCTGTAAACATTTTATCAATTATGTCTTAATAACAATAATGTTTTTGAAAAACTCAAGCTACTTGTCTGGCAATCAGTCTTACTTTTGATCATGTTTTCACAACATTTCCTGTAACTATTCATCTAGTCTTAGGAAGATTTGAGCTCACATTTTATACTTTATAAACTATAGTTAATTCTTTTGGCATTTTCTTTTAATTTGATTGTGATTTGCATAAATATGCATTTATACTACATACATAGACATTATTTTACAATTAGCTTACATGGATTTCAGTATTTTTTATTTTTTTATTTAACTGCCCTGCCATTAATTTTACAAAAACTCTTTGACTAATACCATTCATGATTTTATTTCCTTTTTGAATTCAGAACATTAACTGTTTGGTGTGGTGTTACTATGCAATTATATAAACATTGTAAAAAACAAATAGATATTAGCTTAACTAACATATGTTTATATTTACATTATTTATATTTGCTGTCATCTGCCTGTTATTCTTGTGCATTGTAACAGATGTATTTTAGATGAAAAGAAAAAAACATGCATGTCAGTCTCGTGACTTTAGATCTTTATTTAAGCATGTCAGTCTTGTGACTTTAAGTCTTTAATCTTAACTATTTTTATTTAATTTTATGCACTAGAACTGTTTCATGTAACTATTTTTATTTAATTTTTATACACTAGAACAGTTTTGTTTACCTTTTCACTATGCTAAGAATGGTAGTCATATGCTCTACTTTACTGTAGTAGCTTTAAACATTTGAGAATGATTTGTCCAGACATCAGATCTTAGCATGTATGCTTAACCATTTTCAACACATAAACATATTATAAAATATATGTCTTTTGTACAGATCAGCTGTAGTTTCCTGCTCTTTCCCAAATTTCTCTTAAGCTCAGCTAATTTATTTTCTTTATTTTGTAACTGCTGTTCAAGAGTTGCATGGTCTTTCTGAGTTCTTTAGTAACCTGTTCTGCTGAATCTGAAACTTCTATGCACTTTTGAAAAGATGTATGTATAACTTGTCTAAACTTCCTGAAGTCACTGTGTCTGTTTTTTAGAAGTTTATTACATTCTTTTGTAACAAAATGTACTATAGGTCCTGTCAGTAACTGATTTGATTCACATGTGGTGACAGGACATAACTGTTCAACATCTGAATATAATAAAAATACTTTACCCTCAGTTAATTCTGTATCATGAACAGATCTGTCTTCACAGTCTGCTTTTTAGCAATATGATGCAATACTTTTTTGTGGCATAATACACAAAATGCAGTTTTTGTTGAATCACATAATAAATATTTGTCATACCCCACATGGTTTTCTTTGAGATACCAGTCAAATATTGTAATATATTTGCATAATACCTTACTATCAACCTGCCCTAATAAGGTTTTACATTTACTAATTTGCTGTGTATACCAACATTGCAATTTACTAAAGCTTGGTTTACTCCTGCATGAATTACGTCTAATAATATCCATACTGCCTAATAACATAGGTTCATAGGTTCATAGGTTCATACTAGGCTATCTGCCCAGGGGGCATTTTATAGCCTAGCCCCCAGTTATGTGGCTTTTTACCCACCCTTTTAGTTTGAATAAAAACTATGCCTCATTTTGCTGTGGCCTCTGTCAAACAGTGGCCTTCAGTAAATCCCCTCGGGTATATCTTGCCCTCTCCCATCCATTGGTCAAGAATCTTCTTGAACAAGACCAGAGCCCTGCTGTGCTCACATGTACCGGGATTTTGTTTGTTCCAGCTTGGGTGATGAATCTGTCCCTCCAGCACCTTGTCCCTATTAAGTTCTATTTATAACCGTCTCCAAACTGTCACATAATATGCAAACTGTCTAATAGCATCCATACTAAAAATGTGACACAGAAAAAAGTCTTACCAGTTAGCAAAAAAACAGGTGATCAGGCTGTTGTTGCTGATGGTTGGAAATTTTTCTGAGTCACTTGAGAAGCTGGTGAAGCACAACAGGCAGCGGACTGCTGTACAAAGTAGAAATCCACCTTTTCTTGGAGAATTTATGTCACTGTGACTTTCCTGAACTAGTCTCACTGGATTCAAACGTCTGAAAAAACTTTACTACTGCAAGCTACATAAACTGAAATACTTCTATTTAGAAATTACACATACTTGCAAATGTTAGCTACTGTAAGTTCACTGAAGTGACCCTCTGCAGGGCTTACCACTTCCTCTGTGTTCGAATGCAGGCTAACTTGCCATTGAAAAATTATATGGTGCTGCTTACTGTGATGGATTTGAAGTCTTCTTAAGACACTCAGTCTTGCTGGCTGGATTCTGCTGAAATCAAGGTCTGGTTATATTTGCATTCACAGTCTGTTGCATACAGAAACTTGCAGAATATACACTGATGAGAGAATATACTTTGCAGTATCAACTTAGAGCATTAACAAATAACGTTTTATAATTAACCAGACAGACTAACGTTGCAGCTTAAAGTACTGTTCGACTTTACTTCTCATATAGTACAGATGATGTGAGAGATATAACATTTACCTCAGGACAAATGCGTCCTAACGTAACTGGATTAATATAGATCTTTATATACAATTTTAGTCATGCACATACATATACATTTCCTCTTGGTATTCTATTTTGGAGTATTTCTCATCCTGTAGAAACAATACTGATTGTTGCAGATGCTGACACAAACTGCTGACTTAATGATATTATTTTTCAGCTTTTCTGACAGTGTGAACATCCTGTTTTATGTCTTCAGTATTCTATTTGTAAATGCAGAAAAACATGTTTTTTAAGGAAACACATTGTCACAGTGTTGTTTAAAAGCAGATTTTGCATTTTTGCTCTTGCATACATCCTGTTTTTTAAGTCTGTAAGGAAAAAATGTCCATTCAGCAGATTCCTTATTTTCCAAGTCACAGTCATTTAGTATGGATGCTGATCACATACTCTGTTTCTGCATTTAAGCAAGCTTTATTTTATACCTTATTTATGTTGCATATTTGTAACAGAATTACTTTTAACCATAAAACCCTGTTGAGCATAATCTTACAGTGCTACCTGTTGCACCACTGACACTGCAACTAAATGATTCTGATGAGCATAATTAAAAGAGTTGCAATGTAAACAAAAGCTTAAGACTAGAAAAGACGAGTTAAGCTGATGATCGTTTATGACAATCTGTCACCAAGACACTGATGATTACATATATGCATGGTACTGCTTTCAAAAAACTCCAGTTGCTGCAAAACAGTCACTAGTCTGAAAAAAACAGTAGTTAGAAATAAATCAACAAATAGTTAAACTAACAATATATTCAATGGTTAACATAAAATGGAAGGTACTAATAATGTAGTGAGGTTTGTTAAGCATAAACCCAAAATGTTTTAGCAACTCTAAATATAGTTACTCATGGGAAAATGTAAAGGTGCCTGTGTAGAATAAATAATTGCAGTGATCGTTGTGAGTTAAATAATTATTTTTAAGTAAGTCTGTTCAAACAATTCCACCAGAAATAATTGCTTATAGTAAGGTCAGGACATAATTCAGTTATTACAATAGAAACAATGTTTAATCACAGGGCTGACATTATCAAGACTTATTACATTACTCACTGCACATTAATATATATGGACCTGAAAATATAGATTAATACCATGCCCTCCCAAACCCATAAAAGAAAATAACATGGCAAATGGTTGGTCTAGTATCATTTGACACCATGAAGAAAGACACATTGGTTATTACTTACACAATGTAAGAACAGATATGTTATATCATAAAAGTGATGGGTATCTCATACTTCAAAGTTTAATAACCTATGACCTATAACAAGCCAAACTACTTTCCTGAATGAATAACTTACCAGGCAGGGATAAAAGCTGAAATATGAGTGATGGACTGAAGGATTATTGCAGCCGCTGTGCCTTTGATCTACCAGCCTGGAAGTACTCTTGCATAATGTGCTAGTTTGCCTTTGCTTTTTTATTTTTTTGTAGAGTGTTTCAGCTTGCACAACTTAAGCAGCTGATGTCACCTAAAATGCATAAATAAATAAGTAAACACATTTTATTCTTTAAACTACAATAGAACAGAGTTTGTAAATATTATATAAATATCTTTCCTGTATAATTGGTCCTGTAGAATCATGCTGATATATTAAAAGTATCTGTCTTCTTACCATAATAATTTTCTTACATTCTTTGTTATCTATATTTCTGAAGAAAATAAGTTGCCATGCATGAAACAGATTTTTAATGTCCCATGGAAACTCACAAGGCTGTACAAATGCCATTACTGGAGAAGGAGCCGGAAGATAACATAATCTGTGCTTACAATATAAATGACTGGGCGAAATAAAAGACATTTTTTCACAAAAACTGTAGCAGATTCTTTAAGAGGCTACAGGATCCCAAATAGTTCAAGGCTGTTTGCGTACTGGAGGCAACCACTGAAAATCTTAATAGTAGACAGGAAAATAATGCTGTTTAGGTGCAATATGCAGCTTCTTCTGTTGGAATGGGAACCTAAAGACTAAATACCCCAAACAGGATCTTACCTGTTATGTGTTCTTAATGGAGCTAAGTACATCTAATACAGTTAAACCTAGTTACAGGCACACATATAATAATGAAATGACAGTCAATATAGAGTATTTCATTCTGTATACACACACACACACACACACTTACACACAAACCCTCTTCCCCAACTGAAGATAATTCAAAAGTAAGTTTTCCTTACTGCAGCAGGTTACACACCCTCTTCCCCAACTAGGTCCATTCCAATTCATAGTTCCTCTCAACCAAGAGGTCCATTTGTAGTTCGCACTGCAGTAATCTGCATTTATAAATCCATGCCCATTCACAGTTCACACTGCAGGTCCATTCCCGAACATGATTCCTTACTGTGCAAGTTCAGACTTTCCCGCTTGCAACAGTCAGAAATGCGTGCATGAGGTGAGCTCCTTGAGCTTAATGCCAACCGGCTGGTAGCCCTGATGGAGCTGACATCATTGTGCATGTGATGATGTCAGCTCCAAGTGCAGAAAAATAAAAAACAAAAGAAAAAAGTCAGAAATAAAGGGGTGCCACATGGGAATCGTAGTACCCCTTCATTTGGACCCCAAAACTCTGTAAAAACTGAGTAATTTGGGACGATTGGGAGGTATGGTCACTGGAGGAGTGATTTCAGCTCAGAATCTGTAGTTTTATTGGCCATTTTGGGCTATTTCTATCCCTTTCATCTTTCCTTTTAAAAATCCATGTTTGCACAGTTTTTGCACTTGTATTACCTCAGCAAGATCCTGCCTGGGAGTCCTGCAGAGTTCTACAGCAGCATAGAGAGAAAAGGGAGACTTTGAGTGGATTAAGTATCTCTGTTTTGCTTTTTATTGCTTATTTTTGCTAGCTGCACTATTCCGAGCATTTGTTATTAACATTGCAACTTATTTGAACTGCTTTTTGAATTCTGATACTGTTTGCACTTTAACAGATCATTTTTAAGTGTTTCTCAACTGTTGAACTGTTGAGGGCTACACAATCAAGTGTGATAGCCATTTTTCTGCTTTAAAAGTATTTATTTTACTGTTTCTGTTTTAATTTTTGAAAAAAAAAAACAAAAACAAAAACAAAAATCCTATCTCTACCCGTTTCCCACCTTTCTATAACCAGTAGAGTCCTGTTTTCAGATTTTTCTGAATTGTGGGCTGTTTTATAGTTTCTGTGTTGCCCAGACCTTTCTAAGATAGAAGGAAGTGTCTCTGCTCACCAATAAGAGTGGTGAGCTTTGAGGCAGCCTATCTGTCACTGGAGGAGTGATTTCAGCTCAGAATCTGTAGTTTTACTGGCCATTTTGGGCTATTGCTATCCCTTTTATCTTTCTGTTTAAAAACCCGTGTTTGCACAGTTTTGCACATCACACAGTGCCGTTTAACTAGGGTTAAACTATTCCCGGTGGCAGAAAGTCTGCTCTTCTAATTTTCCCCTAGAACTAGCCAGTTTTTCTAGTTTTAGTACTCAAAACTGTTTCCTTGTGCTCAGCACTTGTTCAAAACTCATTGCAAGCACTAAATAATCTACAAATTATTGCAGCACTCAACTTTCCTCACTTGTTAGGAGAGAAAACAGTTTTTAGTACTTAAATTAATAAGCACCTATCCAGGCATGTCTAAGGGTCAGCACCCAGTATTTTCCCCTGTCCACCTGATGAATCTGGACATCTTGGGGCAATGTAGCAATTTCCTCATGTACGCTGACAACCCTCTCCTCCTACCACCCAACACTACAACCTGTGAGAGATGCACTTATGTACCCAAACTGGAAGCCAA
This sequence comes from Protopterus annectens, assembly GCF_019279795.1. Taxonomy (NCBI): domain Eukaryota; kingdom Metazoa; phylum Chordata; order Ceratodontiformes; family Protopteridae; genus Protopterus; species Protopterus annectens. The sequence continues at coordinate 733,679,283 of NC_056726.1, read as the reverse complement.
GCTCTCTCCAGCCAAGACTGTACTAGACACTCAACAGGAGAAGGTAAACACCTGTACCACACCACACTCAACATATAGTCCAACAAAACCTACACCACCTAAACCCACATGTAGTAACACAAAACACAAACACGCACCTACATTCATGGAGGCTGTCAATAAAAATCTGCACAAACAACAGAGACCTCCAAAGGTGAAACACAAGAAACCACCACCCCAACACTACCAAAATGACACGTAGGCCACAAAATCAGTGTGCCACTCAACCTCAGCCCATAAGGCAAAACAACATACTCAACACACTAGTCATAGGTGACTCTATAGTCAGGCACACTGATGTCCCACAAACCAAGCTAAACAAGGAGAAGGTTACTGTCAGCTGCTTGACAAGTGCCAGGATCTGCCACATAATGCAAGCACTCAGGTCACTCTACAACAAGCACAACTATGACTCTAACATTGTTCATGTTGGTGTGAATGACCTGAGATACCTCCCTGGGCTACATGAAAAGAGACATGGAGGAGCTCTCGGATAATGCAGCCCAGGCAGGTATGACCCTAGCAATAAGTAGCATCCTGCCATCACCCAGAATGATACCACAATACAAGGACAAAATGACTGAGTTCAACAATTGGCTAAGCTTCTGGTGTCATTCTAAGGGGATCCAATGTCTGTCTGCCTGGGATGACATGATCGACAGACTATGATGCTTTCCCAGAGATGGCCTGCACCTGTCACACCTGGGATTCTGGATACTGGCTAAGGCTCTTGCCACCCCTATAGTGCCTTTTTTAGGCAGGGTCAAATGACAAACTCACCACCATAACAGGTATAAGCAAGCAAAATCTGAGGGTAATGCTACTCAATGCTAGAAGTCTAAACCTCAAAATGCACTCACTCGAGGCATTCCTTAAAATAGAGAACATCGACATCTGTGCAGTGAGGGAGACCAGGTCCAAGACTCCAGAAAGCACTCCTGCATTACCAAGCTATAACTCACCTAACCTGGACCGAAACACCAAAGGAGGAGGTGTGTCCATATTCATTCCCTCACCTCCAGCCTAGTTGCTCAACATAATGCATCCAAAATTATCCAAGTACAACTAACACTGGGCAAGACTGCAATCCAGGTTGTAGCTTGTTACAGATCCCCCACCATGCCCCAGGATGCCCACTTCACGTTTCTTGATAATACTGGGTAATATTAAGGTACAGCCCGATACCCTAATAATGGGTGGTTTCAACTACACCACCATCAACTGGGAAAACTACTCATGTACTAACTCATTTGCTCAACACTTTTTGGAATTCATAAATTCCAATGCCCTGGATCAGCTTGACCATACCCCCAGCAGGAGCAGCAATATCCTGGACCTGGTCATTACCAATATGGGCAACCATTGTTCCACACCAGAGGGCAACTCCTTGCTGGTCAGATCTGATCACAAGATAAACACCCTAGACATCAGTATCCCACTCCCACTCCCCATTAACGAAACCACCATAAAAAACTTCTCCAAAACCAACGTCATGCTTCTTAAGACAGAAGTGTCAAGCTTAACAACATCCATACAGACAGAAAATAGAGGTACAACTGCTGAATCCTATACAAATGCACAGTATAAGCACATACACAAGCGCATGGATTGTGCCATCCTCAACAGAACCAAGACAATATCCTCCAAAAAAGGAAGCCAATCTGGTGGTCCCCTGCCATAAATAAACTCTACAACAGAAGGAAGAAGCTATTCCAAAAAAGAGTAAAATCCCCTGATTGCAGGAATTCCCTGGTCAGCCTCAGTAAGAAGTTGAGATCCCTCATAAAATCCTCCAAAGCTAGTTACGAAAATAAAATCACCACTGATTCTAAAGAAAACCACAAAGCATTCTACAGCTATGTCAAGAATCTCAATGGCGACACTCAGATCTGCTCTGAGCTACAGCACAATGGCACTAGATATACAGAACCAACTGATATTGCCAACATCCTGGCAGATAGGTTCAGTGCAAACTTCACACCCCCTCACCCCCCAAAGGGCCCATCACTATAACGGAAGAATGCAAAGTCGCTGTAATCATGGCTGCACAATTAAAGACAGCACTCTCCAAAGCCAAGAGCACAGCATCCATGGGACCTGACAACATCCCAGGCTGCATTCTGCATGAACTACAGAATGAACTGGCACCCCACCTCAGTACCATGTTCAATCATAGCCTCACTTCAGGCTTTGTGCCAACTGAATGGCACACAGCGATGGATATCCCACTCCACAAAGGGGGTGCCACCACAGACCCCAGGAACTACTGCCCCATTAGCTTTATGAGCTCGGTCTGCAAGGCCATGGAACATATCATCTTGGAGATTATAAATAAGGACATAGGTAACCTCCAAACTCTGGACCCCACTCAGTTTGGATTTGTCAAAGGAAGTTAATGTCTCCTAAACCTGACTGACGTCTTTGAAGCAGTCACCAGAGCAGTGGACGAGGGTGAGGTGGTGCACTCAGCCTATCTTGACCTCGCCAAGGCTTTCTGCACCATCCCCTACTCTGGAATTATAGATAAACTCATTAGAGTGAGCATAAATTCTTACGTCACAAGATGGGTGGCCAACTGGCTCACTGACAGAACCCACACAGTGAAAGTAGCCGACTCCAAATCCAACTTCAGACCAGTGACAAGTGGAGTACCACAGGGCTCAGTCCTAGGTCCTCTCTTGTTTGGCATCTACTTCTCAGAATTCCAGGCTAATTCAGTAGGTCTTTGGCTAATGAAGTTCATAGATGACTGCAAACTAGGTGCCATAATAGAATCGCCTAATGATGTGGACATTCTACAAAGAGGCCTCACTGAGACCGATGCTTGGTGTCAAAGTCATGTCCTCAAGTTCAATGCCAAGAAGTGCATTGTCATTCCCTTTGAGAAAAACACTGTACCCATGAACTACCACATATGCAGTAGCCTACTAAATACTGAAAGTGTGATAAGAGACCTTGGGACACAGGTGGACAGTAGTCTGTCCTTTGATAATCACATCACCACAGTAGTCAGGAAATCCTTCTACGTGGCACACCTCATCACAAAGGGGTTCACCTCCAGAAAAAAAGAGGTCATTGTTCCTCTCTACTCATCCCTCATCAGACCCATTATAGAGTACAACGCCTCGTTTGGCATGTACCTCACAAGACATCTACAACAACTAGAAAGGCCACAGAAATACCTCACTAAGAGGATTACTGTTCTCAAACAGATGACATACACAGATTGTCTCAAAAATCTCCAGCTTTACTCCATCACTTATCACCTATTCAGAGGCAACCTCTGCCTAACATACAAAGCCATGTCAAACCCAGATCTGTTGGACTTAAACAAAACCCCAATCCCTCTGTGCCACATGCTCCAGGGACCTAAACATTGCCACCACAATAAACATAACATGCTGGAGGGATAGATTCATGTCCCAGAGACTTCCCATGCTCTGGAACAGACTACCCATTCATGTCAAGCATAGCTCCTCATTAGCCCTCTTTAAGAAAAATCTTGACAATTGGATGGGAAAAAGGAAATTCACCCTGGGGATCACTCCTGTGGCTCTGCTAGACAGGGACACAGGAAAATAACTTTCTTGGGTGGCAAAAGCCAGGGAACTTTTTTGGCTAGGCTTATATAGGCCCCAGGGCTGATAGCCTAGTACCTACCTATAAACCTATAAGACAGATGGGAGAAGGTAGGTAGTGACAAGAGTAGTTCTGGTGGTGTTGCCTCACCCTGAAGAAATGGTAAGGGCATCTTTAAGGTAAGTAGGATATTATCAGAAGTTCAAGTCCAATTTTGCAAAGACAGCATGCCTCATCAAGGGCCTAACTAAGGGAAATAATCCCCCCAAAATACAGTGGGCATTAGAGGCCAACACTGCTTTCAAGAAGGTGAAGGCCATGCTATTCTAAGACACTGGGTTATCTCCTCCTGACTTTACTAAATGATTTGCAATCTATAAGGATGCATTAGAGGTAGGGTTAGGAGCAGTGCTCTCACAAACTGTTTAACACCTCCCCCATGTATGGTCACACTAACAAGAAGATAGATATACACAGCTCTGCAGGATTGCCTTTTCATTGCAGCCACTTAACTTCAATGACTAGGTCAGACCTCCACAATGTGGATTGGATATCTCTGGATCACAGCCCATGAAGGGCAAGTATGTGTTTGTTAATGTACATAAGTGTTGGTATAAGGGGAGTGTGGGGGAAATTTGCCCCTTCTCATTAATAGGAATGTTTCAAATGTTGTATGTAGTTAAACAGTAGTTTTTGTGGCTTCAGGGGTGTTCAGTTTCACATGGTATGATTTTGATTTTTTTTTGGCTCTATAATGTAAAATATAAACTTCTTTTAATGTGGCTTAACAGACAGACACACACACACAAACACACACACACACACACGCACGCACGCACACACACACACACACACACACACACACACACACACACACACAGCAATCAATCTATATAAATATATATATATATATATATATATATATATATATATATATATATATATATATTCACTTTAGAAGCTCAAAATACTGAAATGTTGTAATTCAGTATTTCGAGCTCATAAAGTTGAATTCTGAAAAGACCAAAAGCTCAGAAGCGTGAATTTCAAAATCTCGAATACCGAAGGTTTTGAATTTCACGCTTCTGAGGTTCCGCTGTGGTTACAGATTCAGGTAAGTGTGTGCATGTGTTAAGGGTTTTGGGTAGGGGCTGTGGTGTGTGTTAGTGTGTTTTGTTGCTGTGATGTGTGTGTGCGAGCAGAATGTAGCTTGTGTGGTGGTGTTGTGTGTGTGTTTGTGTGTAGTGAGACCTCGGAGTTAGAATATTTAAGTAGGGGGGTGGGGGGCTTGCCCCCCACATCGGGTGTGCACAGGGGCTTGCCCCACTGCTTTTATGTAGTAGAAAGCTTGTGTTTGTGTGTGGGGAGGATGGTGTGTGTGTGTGTGTGTGTGTGTGTGTGTGCAGTAGTAGCATGAAATTCAAAATCTCCGGTGTAAGATATTTTGAATTTTACGCTTCTGAGTTTTCTATGCTTCAAAAATTCAACTTTATAGCTTCAAAATACTGAATTTCGACATTTCAGTATTTCAAGGATATAAACTGAATCCATATATATATATATATATATATATATATATATATATATATATATATATATATATATATATATATATACACATATATGGATCAATCTTAGATCATCAAAATGTCATAATATTGAGCTCTTAATATCAATGGACATAATATTGAATAAAAAAAAACATTGCATAGGAATAAGCCTCATCTGCACCATGCACACCCCTACCAGCTCTGAAATAACACTACACTTGGAAAAGAGCCAGTTCCCCAATGCATACTTTTCCTCAATGTCAAATTATGTAGTCCCTGTTCACTTATCTGTGTCAATGTTATGGCTGTTGATATTACCTGCTAAATGACTAGTCATTCACCATTGTGAGCATCTGATGATTTTTCAGGAAACCATATTATATATGGCATGTAAGTGTGTGTGTGTGTGGGGGGGTTAGGTACAGATATGGGTCTATATTATCTAATCAAAAGAGGTATTTCAGTGACTGCCTCTTCATTGACGCTTAAAGAGCAAAGCAGCAGTTACATGAATGGGCAAATCAGCAATTTTCTTTACTAGGGAAAAATATTGCTTGGACATCAATGTGAATTTGCCCATTTCCCCACTGTAGTGCAATCTCAGAGTTGGTTTATTTAGTTGCGGGGTTTGGAGGGCAAAGCCCCCCACTTTGAGGTGTTGTTAATGATGTTTTGTTTCAGGCCAGATCAGTGATTTTTTTCCCTAGGAAAAAAATCATTGATTTGGCTGTTCATTCTTTAGGGGTCGATGAAGAGGCATTTGCTGTAATGCCTCTTTGATTAGATAATATAGACCCACAGATATATGTCAATATTTATTTATTTAACATTTGTTTACCAGGAAAGTCTGTCTTGGAACAAAGCCAATTTTCAGCGGAGGCCTGGGGAGAAAATGCTCCAAATGCATGTCTTTGTAACGTGGTAGGAAACTGGAGCACCCATAAGAAACCCACAAAAACACAGGGAGGGCATGCAGACTCCACACAGAAGGCACTCCAGCTAAGAACCGAACCAGAGAATCTTGTGCTGTGAGATGACAATGTTACAACTGCACCACTGCACCATACATATCAAGCTTTCATTCCCTACCTATATATATAAATATAATGAGTTGCCTAGCTCGAATTGGACTTACATTGTCCTCTGTATTGTTGACCCACTTTGATTGACGTATACAGAAGGTGAATAGAGGAGACTGATAGTCCCCAGAGTTGGGGGATTCACCCTTTCCCCAGCAAATGTCTGATCTCAGAGTTAGTATATATAATTATCAGGGGATGTGGGGGGGTGCAGGGGGCTTGACTCCTGCAAAAAAATCTTTATTTTCATTTGCATGATCCAAAGATAAGCCTTGTAGCATGCAATCTAGTGTGTGAACATGTTTTTGTCAACATAACTGAGTCATCATCAAGCACATCGACATATGTGTGAATCAACTATTAATCATAAACCCATATTATATATAATGGAAAAATATATGTATCGAAAGTAAACATAGATATAGACAGCTAAATAGTTAACTACATAGATACAGATATGAAAGCTAGATATAAGAGTTATATAGTTATTTACTTGTTTTTCTGCCTTTGCCCTTGTTTTCTGAGTCAGACTGCAAATGGATTAGCCCACTTACATAATTAGCAAAAATAAACTGCCCCACTTGTGGGGGTTAACTGTAACGATTGCGATCAAATGTAAAGGATGAGTCACACTACTTCCACCCAGTGGCAAGGATGAGGTGTCACCACTTTTGCCACAAAGTGGGAAGTAATGGCAAGAAAGCATGCAGAAGTGTACTTCAATGAATAATACATAAAATACAGCCTGGTTTCAAGAGAATTAAGGTACTATGCATTCCCCCCACTCAAACTGAATGGCACATTGATCACTTACAGACCATTACCACAACCACTGTGAATCATTGTTTTCCATTGCCCTTTTAATTAATATCACTGTCTTTCCCACACAAGTATTATTAAAACACACACACACACACACACACATACACACACACACACACACACACACACACACGCACACACACACGCACACACACACACACACACACACACACACACACACACACACACACACACACACACACACACACACACATACACACTACCACCACCATCAATTTCATCATTCTAGAGTAGGTTAGTAAAATTCTTCTAATTTCTCGCAGTTTTCTTCCTGGCCTGGTAGTCCTACCAGCACTCTGAAGCAAGTTAGAATTTCCAATTATCCACCTACTCTTATATAAAGTCAAATAACATTTCTTTCACTGTAATCAACTGAAGCAGTTTAATTGGTGCCCAATACAGTGTACTACCCACGCAAATAATTATCACCCGTTTTTCAGATAATCAACAGTACATAAACACTTTTATAATTAATGAATAAAAAAAATAAAATAAATAAATACTAGACAAGAAAGTATGAAATCAATTTTACCTAGAACAGTAGAAATACAGGTTAAAATATACATAAGTTGTCTCTTAAGAAAAATTAGAAGACAAGGCAATAAAGACAGATACGACGCATACAGAAAAAAAGTTCCAGATATTTGAGTTCCCAGGCTGGCTTGCACTAAACAGGCCCTCTGCCATGAGTGTATCACACCCAGCAAAAGGTTTTGCAGCTGTTTCCAATTCTGTTTTACAGAACCTGCATTTGTTAGTTTCATTTCTCCAAGTCTTTTGGGTTTCAAATACCATGACAGCAATTAGCCACATTCCCAAGTCAAAGTATGGTTAAAGTTTGTGAAATTATTATTGTTTTAATCTGTGATGCTAGCCAAAAGTGCTCTTCTCAGCAACTCCAATGTTGCTAGAACTGACTCCTTCTGCAATTCATTTGGAGTTACATGTATCAGTAGCATTTTTAATAAGGCTGTAAATTCTTTCTTGTGAGACCCTTTGCTCCAGCTATTACTGGGACTGTCTGGGTTTCCTTCTTGCACACTGCCCTTGTTTCAAATCTTGGTATTTTATGACTTTTTGTTTCTCTGACAGTGTAATCACTACTACTGTATCTGATTTTCTCAGATCTATATTTTGATCTGTTGGTATTGCGTTATCCAGTGTAATGTAAACTTCATTATACAATGACCTCCCCATTAATATTCCAAAACATGAACGCTGATTGGTCAGCGTGCATGTTGTAAATCAGACTTATACTAATGGAAAAAGGTCCAGTCGCCCAGACTTTTTTCATTAGTATAAGTCTTTTTTTACAGCAACGGAGAACAGAAGATCTCCATTGCTTTTTACACACTGTCTCGCTATGTTAAAGGAGTTTAACATAGTGAGACAGCTTTAAAAAAAGAAACAGAGATCTTCCTTTCTCCATTGCTTTTTTTAAAGCTGTCTCGCTACGTTAAATGGGTTTAACATAGCGAGACAGCTTTAAAAAAAAAAGCAACAGAGATTCTCTGTTGCTTTTTTTAAAGCTGTCTCGCTATGTTAAACTCCTTTAACATAGTGAGACACTTTGTAAAAAGCAACGGAGATCTTGCTTTCTCCATTGCTTTCACCCACAGCTCTGATGTACTGCGTAAGCATACGAATGCGCAGTACATCAGAACTGCTGCAGAATACCAGACAGCTGCGGAAGGGCAGCAAGGAGGCATTATACAATGCCATTATTTAAGAAAAGTAAGTTTTTTTTTCTTAAATAATGTCATTGCATAATAGCAGTAACCTACTTCTGGGTGTGGATAAGGCTGGATTTACCCACGGTTGTCTTTGTTTGGCCACTCGGGCTTCGACCTCATGACCAAATCACACCAATGGTGGGTAAATCCAGCATTACCCACACCCAGGCATGGGTTATTGCTATATTATTCTCTATAATGTTTTGTGGCTCATGTTTCCAGTGCTTCTCAGCTACTTCAATATTGTAATATTTGCACAATCCCCAGTGTAACAGTCTTCCACGTTATTATGCCTTTCAGTAAACAGGCCCTCTGCCATTAGTGTATCACACCCAGCAAAAAGATGCGTGACTGTTTCCAGTTATTTTACAGATCCTGCATTTGTCTACTTCTCCCTTATGCTCAGTGTATTTTGTAAACCAGCATGTGAATAGTCCACTGTCATGGGCCACTAATATTGACCTTTCATCTTTTAGTTTAAAATTCCCTCCTCCTTAACCATTACTACAACAGATCCTGATCAACATGAGGTTGTTCTAGGAGTTTTCTGTACTAACAATTATATTTATGCTTTTTCCACATTTCTTGCCTTCTAATCTGATTGTTGTTCTTATACTGTTTCTTTTGTTTTGACACATTCAGTTGCTGCCTGATTTTTGTCGACTTCTGATTTAGTTTCCATGTCTGCTTGACACCAATATGATTTTGCTAAACTAAGCAGTGAAGTAATATTAGATTTGTTCTCTATATTTCAAAACATTCAGTATGTTTGGACCTGATGAGGTCATCAGATATGTATGCAGTCCTACAACTGCAGATCTATACATGTAATCAGTTTTGAGGAAGCCCATACCTCCTTCAGAAGGGCAAATATATAATCTTTGTATACTCTGATTTGTATATATTGTTTCACAAGTGTGAAGCATTTTTCTTGTTTTCCTATCCAGCTGCATTTATTGGTTTAATTTTTCCAAGTCTTTTGTTTATAATACCATGCTGGCAATGGACCATGTTCCTAAGTCAAAGTATGACTAAAGATCATGAAATCAGTATTGTTTCAATCTTTGATGTCATCCAAAAGTGCTGTTTGCATCACCCATAATGTGCCAAGCTTTGACTCCTGCAGTTCATATGGAGTTACATGTATCAGTGTCATATCTAAATATGACTGTAAATTCTTTTTTATGAGACCCATTGCTCCTACTACTATTGAAAATGTCTGGGTATCCTTCTTCCAGATTGCTCTCATTTCTGCCTGCAAATCCGGGTATTTTGTGACATTGTGCCTCCCTTTACATATGACATTGTAATCACTGGGTGTGGCAATTTTCAATGATTATTGCTGCTTTTCTCTACTTTTCATGGACTACTGTATCTGACTTTCTCACATCTATTTTTTGAACTGCTGTTAATGGGTGATCCCATGTGATACAAACTTCATCATTCTCTACAATGCTTTGCAGCTCATGTTTACAATGCTCCTCAGCTATTTCAGTTGTGTAATGTTTGCACAACCCCCAATGCAACAGTCTTGTCACATAATTATGTCTTTCAGTATGCAGGCCCTCTCCCATTAGTATGTCCCACCCAGCAAAAAGATGCGCAACTGTTTCCAGTTCTGTTTTACAGAACATGCATTTGTCTGTTTCTCCCACATGTTCAATGGACTTTGTAAAGTAATCCACTATCCTGGGCCACTAATATTAACCTTTCATCTTCTGGTTTAAATTCACCTCTCCTAAACCATTCCAGCAACAGATCCTGAAGGAAGTGAGGTTGTTCCAGGGCTTTTCTGTACTTGCAACTGTATTTACACCTTTTCCACACTTCTTGCCTTCTCATCTGATCCTTCTCTTTATACTCTTTCTTTTTTCTTTTTGGCACATTCGGCTATTGGCTGATTTTTTTTCTACTTCTGGTTTGGTTTCCATTCTGTCATGGGATTGATATCCTCAGGGAAGTCTTCTTAAGATTTGTTCTCTTCATGTTTCAAAACTTTCACTACATTTGGACCTGATGAGATTAGCAGATATGTATGCAAACCTATAATTGCAAATCTATACATGTAATCAGTTTAATGGAGGCCCATACCTCTTTCCAAATGAGGAACATGCAATTTTGGTATACACCAATTTTTATATATCATTTGATAAGCATAAAGCATTTTTCTTGTATTCCTACCCAACTGATCCAATACCTTTTGGGGCCAGTCAGTCACCCCAAAACTGCAAGTTAGAACATGTAGAGCAAATTAGTATATAGCTTGGACTTTGATCCTAGACGTCAGGGCTTTTATCCATTCAGCATATTTGTTATTAGATATTTCTCCAAAATGTGTCTATTTATTTTTTTTGCGAAATTTCTATACCTTTTACTTTGTTTTCTGATTCTCCTTTTTCAATCATGTTTCTATCCCTTTTACTTTGTTTCCCAATTCTCATTGTTATTCATCGATGAATGGTTTATTTTGTACTTTTCCTTTATATTTATTTGCATATCTTTTATGTTTTTCTGCCTGTGCTGATACCTTTAGTTTATAATTTGCAATAGTGCATGATACAGCACGGTCTATTTTAATACTCTGCATATTGCTTTTATCACATCTAGCTTTCTAAGATTTTTTGTTGATCTGTTCTCTCTTATTTACTCTTCTAATAGTGACACTTGTCTTAATTGCTTTATAGTTTTCACTTTTTAATATTTCCATGATGGGATTTGATTTCTTCCCTTATTATACAAGGAGAAGGTCACGGTAAGCTGCCTGTTGGGTGCTAGGATCTGCCACATAACACAAGCACTCAGGTCACTTCAAGGCAAGTACAAATATGACTCAGTCATTGTACATGCTGGTGTGAATGACCTGAGATGTACCTCCCAGGACTACATGAAAAGAGACATAGAGGAGCTCTCTGAGCATGTAGCCCAGGCCGGTATGACCCTGTCCTTGAGTAGCATCTTACCCTCACCAAGAATGATGCCACAATATGAAGACAGGATGATCAATTTCAACAATTGTCTTAAGTATTGGTGTCATTCAAAGGGTATCCAATGCCTGTCTGCCTGGGATGACATGCTCGACAAGCCACGATGCTTCGCTAGGGACGGCTTGCATCTGTCACCCCTGGGCTTTCAGATATTGGCAAAGGCTCTTGCTACTCCCATAGTGCCTTTTTTAGGCAAGGCTCAAAAGACAAACCCACCTCCATAGGTATCACAAGGGATAAGAAACTAAGAGTAATGCTACTCAACACCAGAAGTCTAAACTTCAAGATGCACACACTCAAAACTCTCCTTAGCATGGAGAACATCGATATCTGTGCAGTAACAGAAACCTGGTTCAAGGCTCCCGAGAGCACCCCAGCACTACCAGGTTATACCTCATACCATGTTTTTCGGCCCCAAAACTTGGACCGAACCACAAAAGGAGGGGGAGTATCAATATTCGTCAAAGATACCCACACCTCCAAGTTGGTGGCACAGCACGAAGCATCAGAGACTATCCATGTGCAACTAACAGTGGGTAAAACTGCCTTCCAGTTTATAGCCTGCTACAGACCACCCTCCCAAACCCAGGAACCCCACTCGGCCTTCCTGAGAACACTGGAAAATATGAAGGTCTCTCCAAACACCATTATATTGGGCAACTTCAACTACCCTAACATAGACTGGGAGCATTACTCTAGCTCCAACACCCTAGCCCAAAGTTTCCTAGAATTTATAAACTCAAATGCTATGGAACAACTTGTTGCCACTCCCACAAGAGGGGAAAACATACTGGACCTGATCATCACCAACATGGGGACTCTATGCTCCAGACCAGAAGTGTATCCCTCACTGGTAAGATCAGACCATAAACTAATCTCACTAGATATTCACATCCCGACCCCAGCCCCTGCCCAGAAAACCACAGTGGAAAACTTCTCTAAAGCAAATTTCACACTCCTCAAAACTGAGGTGGAATCCTTCAAAGCCCCTGGGCCTGAGGAAAATATGGCCCAGACCACAGAATCCTTTATAAACGCATTCTATGAACACCTTCAGGAATGCATGGATCATGCAATCCCAAATAAAACCAAGTCCCAATCCTCCAAAGGCAGACTTCCTGTCTGGTGGACCCCAGCCATAAAGAAACTATACAATAGAAGGAGGAAGCTACTACATGATAGAGCAAAATCCCAAAAAGGGAAGGCATCTCTGATCAGTATTAGCAAAAACTACGGGCACTCATAAAATCGTCTAAGGCCAGCTTTGAGAGAAGCATTGCACAGGACACTAAGGATAATCAGAAGGCTTTCTTTAGTTATGTTAGGAACCTGGGTGGGAATTCCCAGATATGCTCAGAATTAGTCCAAAATGACAAAAAATACACCGAACCCACAGACATTGCCAACATCCTAGCTGACAGGTTCAGCGCAAACTTCTCCCCCCCCCTTCCCCACCAAAAGGGCAAATATCTATCCCAGCAGAGTGCTGCCCCCTGACAACTCAGATGCTCAGGTTAGAGCCGCCCTCTCCAAAGCAAAAAATACAGCATCAATGGGACCAGACGGTGTCCCGGGCTGCGTCCTACATGAACTCCAAGAAGAACTAAACCCAAACATAAAACTACTGTTCAATCTCAGCCTTACTACAGGATATGTACCCAAAGAGTGGCGTACAGCAACAGTGGTCCCTCTCCACAAAGGTGGTGCCTCAATGGATCCTGGAAACTATTGCCCCATAAGCTTGACTAGCTTGGTCTGCAAATCTATGGAAAGGATCATCATGGACCTCATAAATAAAGATATTGGGGACCTACAGACACTGGATCCTACCCAGTTCGCTTTGTTAAGGGCAGATCCTGCCTCTTAAACCTAGTCGATTTTTTTGAAACAGTCACCAAGGCCATTGACGAGGGGAAGGTGGTCCACACAGCCTACCTGGACCTTGCAAAAGCCTTCGATACAATACCCCACTTGGGCATTATAGATAAGCTCACCAGCTTAAATGTAAACCCCTATGTCACTAGATGGGTTGCAAACTGGCTCAAGGAGAGAACCCACATGGCTAGAATTGCTGGAGCCATGTCAGACTCCAAACCAGTTACAAGTGGCACCCCACAAGGCTCAGTCCTGGGACCTCTCTTGTTCGGTATATATTTCTCGAAGGTACAGGCTAACACGGAAGGACTGTGGCTGACCAAGTTTGCAGATGACTGCAAACTGGGTGCCATAATAGACTCTCCAGCTGACACAAGCATCCTACAAAAGGGCCTCATAGAAACAAACAACTGGTGCCAGAGCCATGGCCTCAAGCTAAATGTCAAAAAGTATATAGTCATCCCCTTTGGCAAAAACAAAGTGCCCACAAATTACCACATAGGTGGTAATCCATTAAGTACGGAAGAAGTAATTAGGGACCTGGGGACCCAAGTTGAGAGCAATCTCTCATTTGACAACCACGTGGCCAAAGTGGTTAGAAAAACATTTTATATAGCCCACCTAATCATGAAGGGATTCACATCTAGATCAGGGGAGGTCATCGTGCCTCTTTACTCATCCCTCATCAGGCCCATAATTGAGTACAATGCCCCTTTTGGGATGTACCTTACCAGACACCTGCAGCAACTGGAAAGACCCCAAAAGTACCTCACCAAGAGGATCAAAGGGCTCAAACAGATGCCATATGCTGCCCGGTTAAAGAAACTCCAGCTCTACTCAGTGGCATACTGCCTGCTCAGAGGCAATCTGTGCCTGATGTATAAAGCCATGTCCAACCCGGAATTAATGGACATGCTGCACCTCAGAAAATCCAAATCCCATCGAGCTATGTGCTCGAGTGACTTGAACCTCAGCACTGAAATAAATAGGACATGCTGGAGGGACAGATTCATAACCCAGAGGCTCCCTTCACTCTGGAATAAAATCCCAGTCCAGGTTAGGCAGAGTCCCTCATTGACTCTCTTCAAGAGGAATCTTGATGAGTGGATGGGAGATAGTAGGTTTACCCCAGGTATCACTTTTGTGTCACTGTTAGACAGAGGCACAGTATACTAACCTCGAAAAAGGGCATAGCAAAATTCATTTAAAATGGGTGGCGAAAGCCAAACACACTCTGGCTAGGCTTATAAATGCCCTAGGGCAGATAGCCTAGTATGAACCTATGAACCTATATCTTTTTGCCCTTTATTTTTGTGGAAGGACATTTTCTCAAATTAGTAGAAATATGTAGCTGACATAGAATACATTTAAATGTAGTAAATGTTTTTAGTAGGATCGTTTAAATATGAATTCTAATTGATGTTAGTTTGGTTTAAATGTATATATATATATTAAATGTATGCAGTGAGACCAACATTAATCTTGTAACTGCACATCAAATTTACCCATGGGTACAAATAAAAGCAACTGAACTACTGAACTGAACTGACAAAACTGAACTACCTCTCTGTTATTAATATTGCTGCACAGTAATATATCCTATTTACTTTTAGTTTATCACATGAGGATAGGAGATTTTTCACAGGTAGCAGAATTATCTGAGAGAGTTAATGATCATGCAAACAGATTATATTTAAGTTATGATGTAGCTCTAGGTCCATACGGGTGGATATTTGGTGTGCTACCAGTGTTTTTTTTTTTAATTTGTAAGAGATCAAACAGGACAGAGTCATTTTCTGTCTTATAAACCAAACTGAAGTTGTCATTCAGAAGTCTATAAGAAAGAGAGAAGAAACAGGGCTTTTAGTCACTTTCTGTTGATTAGGAAGTTCAAAGTTGAGATTTTCCTTGTAAGGAAACACTGACATTTTTGTAATTGAATAATATGTCTGGATTTGTACTTGAAAGAAGGACATTATATTTGACTTTAGTCCTGATGTGGAAGAAATCATGCCTCTCCACTGTCCAGATTTTCGCAGAATGTCCATATTTTTCCCTCAAATTTTTGGTCTATAACTCCTAAAATGTGTACTTTTCGGGTAAATCACTGAGAAATGAAATCACTAGATAATGACATACATTTGAGTTTCAGACTTCATATCTTTAAGAAAATACATGCTAATGCCAATCCTGTTGTTCTAGCAACTTTCTAAGTTTATAAGTGCAATATTTAAATGCTGTCCCTATTTTTGGGCCTTTGTCCCCAGTTGTTTTAGACTTTGTCCAGATCTCTTCCACTAAGGGGCTGAGACGTATGGAAGGAATATGTGGAACTAATGACTTATTTTGAGCAATAGGTCATGCATTTAATAATTAGCTAGGCTAAGTAAAAACAGTGAATGATAATTGATACATGGGAGTCAAAGGATAGTTCACTCCCCATGAATGTGCCTAGGTCTCTAAAGACATTATCAGTGTTGAGGGATGTTGTTTTATGCTGTATGCAGAGAGGAGCTTCTGTTTCCCAGCGAGTACAATATTGCATTTCTTTGAAGTAAACTTTAGTTGAGGATTCTGTCTCCAAAGGTTAGAGAGATATAGACATTTGGGAGGATATGTGTATCTTCAGTTGACATGATAATAGCTCTGGGTTTGCAGATATCAACAGACTTCATCAACCAGAAGCCTATGATGTCAAATTTGGCATCACCAAACTTGGCCCTTAAAAATGAAAATAGTATGTGAGAGATGCACATACACAATTTCACTAAAGGCAAAAATCTTCCAAACAGAAAAGGTTGTCAAGAACACACACACTACATCCACCACATATAGTGTCCATCAACCAACCAATGATGAGGCAGCAAAAAGCAATCTTCACAAGCCCAAAAGACCTAATAAACCTATAAACACCAAAGCCTATTCTAAACAATCTCTAAAGAACTCCCCAGAAGCAGCACCAAACACCACACATAGTCCTACACACAGTGAAGGCCCAAAAGCAAAGCCTATAATGCAAGGCAACACATTATCCAGGATTCTTGTCATGCAGGATTCCATTGTATGACACACACAGATGTCCCAATCACCAGACTGAACAAGAAGAAGATAACAATTTGTGGATTATCTGGTTCCAGGATCTGCCAAGATACGCACACACTCAAGTCACTATACCACAGGTACCACAGGTACCAGTATGAATCGGTCATAGTTGTGGGTGTTAATGACCTGAGTCTTACTTTCCTGGACTATGTGAAGAGAGACATTGTTGATCTTTTCGAATATGTGTCTTAAGCAGGTATGTGCTTTGCAGTGAGCAGCATTCTACTTCCAGCAAGGATGATGCCACAGTATGAACAAAAGATGATTGACTTCAATTTGGCTTAGTTTCTGGTGTCATCCCAGGAGGGATTTAATATTTGTCAGCATGGGAGGACATGGTTAATAAACCATGTTGCTTTGCAAAGGATGATCTGCACCTGTCTTCACTAGGCTTCTAAATATTAGCTAAAACTGTGCCCACCCCCTTAAAGTCTTTATTAGGCAATGCTAAATTCACAAACCTACCAACATAGAAAATACAACCACCAAAAACCTAAAGGTGTCACTGTTCAATGCTAGGAGCTTAAACAAGAAACTTCACACCCTACAAGCTCTTCGCCTTCGGCAGAATACAGACATCTGTGCCGTTAACAAGATCAACAGAAAGTACTCTGGCAGTGAAAGGCTCAGTGCCTTCCACACATTTAGACCATCAGCTGCATAGACAGGGACTTAAGGTGGATGAATATTAGCAACAAGCATAACTCTAGTTGATTAAACTGGATATTGCTCTGGAATATATCCACTTGCAAAACATGACAGACAATGTCTCATGCCATATCCAAGCAAGCTACGGTTCACCCTCTATGTCCCTAGAATCCCATAGCTTTTACCTAGACCTACTAGAGATACTCACCATGAAAGTAAATACCCTATTCATGGAAGAATTTAACTACACATCTATAGACTGGGGAACATAGATTGCCTACAACTTGTAGGCACAATGATTTCTGGACTTTATTAACACAAATACCCTTGACCAGATAGCGTGACCACCCACCAGAGGTTCAAATATACTGGACCTGGTACTCACTGATCCGGGATAGTGTTGCACCCCCCCCATGTTACATTTTCAATGGTATAGTCAGACTACAAGGCTGTATCATTTGAAATAAAAATCAGCTTGGTAAGTTCAGTAAACCGTGTAACAATAAGGAACTATTCCAAAGCAAACTATCCGATTATGTGATAATTTATCAAAACTGAATGCCCATCCAAACTTCGGTACAATTTTAACTTCTTTTTTTAGTGATTGCTTTAAATTGTTCTAAAATAAACAGGAGGATATGGTAGAAAGTTATGTAAGGGCTTATTGAGTAGGGTTTTATAATATTAGTAAAATAATATATTTATATCATCTAAATCTTTTTCTTCCAGTCCTGGTTAGGTTCCCATCATAGTACTTTTGTGAAACTAGATTACAGGGAGATGTTGCAGACCTTTTATAAGCTCTAACATATCTGTTTTTTTAGCGCTATCCCCAAACTAATATTGGAATTGATAGAGGCTCTTAATTATTGCTAAATTTCTCTGCACTGCCATCTCTGTTCTGTCCTACATTTTCATGAACTTTAATCATACTTTGACATGGGAATGGGGTCCATTCCCTTCATGGTATTAGAAACCCAAAAGATTTGGAGAAATTAAAAAAGAGAGAGCGACCATTTATAGGTTGCCATCTTTGTGAGGCCATGCTTGACCTGCACCCTTTGACGTCATTGTTGAGTGGGATTTTAGTGTTGACTCTGACCTCTTCAATGGGACTTCAGACTTGTGCATCATTGCCACTGATGTAGACATTGCCTTCATCATCAGTGTCCTTGGCACTTATAGTGTCATGGAAGCCTACAGCCTTGAGGCTTAAATTCAGTCCTTCACCATTAGTGTTAGCTGCAGACTCTCTGAAGCAACCCTGCAGTTATCAGGGTTAGCCTTTAAGCTCTCTGTGTTGGGAGCATTCTTCTTACTGGGAATAGTGCCCACAACCCTCCTGGACCTAGGCAGTCATCATTAGATGCAATCTTGATTACTGACTGGCATTTCTATGGTATTACATTGGGATGAAATGGCTAGGCTTAAAATTACCTCCAGGTCGATAGACTACTAATCTGCTATGATCCTATGATCCTATATATGTGAGGAACCTATAGGGCTAGCTATATTATCTCAAATAGCATATAACAAATCTAAGTCTTTTAGACTAGGATTACTACAGTGAAGTTGCTAGAGTTATGTGTATTGCAAAATGCCATGTGCTAGAATATTCTAGTACATCAGCTCACTGTCATTTGCTCTTTTTCTACATAGTTCCCACAATACTCAATCCTATAAACTACATATAGAACCTAAACCTATAAATCCCACCCAATTCCCATCCCAACTCATTGGCTCCATAAAACCTCCAGTCTCTCACCCTAACCCTAAAGTCATGCATTGTTCCATAAATCTGAAACTATAACTCCTCCCTAAAGCTAAAATCTCTAATTGCTTCCTAACTCTCTAACTCCCTTCCCACTCCATAAACCTAAATTCCCTACCTAAACCTAAATTCCCTGATCATTCCTTAAGCTTGAAACTCCCTTCCCCAAACTTAAATGTCCATTTCCCTTCTAAATCTAAATTTCCTGATTGCTTAATTCACCTAAAACTCCCTTCCTTTTCCCTACTCTTAATACTCCATTCTCACTCCCTAACCATAAAATTCCCCTGCTCCCTAATCCTAACCCTACTTCCATACCTTAATCCTAAAAATATCTCTCAACTCCTTACTCACAGCTGCTTGCCAAATTCATATTTAAGCTCCTTGAAGTGGGAAGGATACTGCTTTGGCTAATACCTTAGTATGGTTATCAAACTGTGCTTATATAAGTAAGCAGTATTTGTGTTTGTTGTTTTTATCTATCACTTTTTTGACATTAGCACTGTTTCTGACTAATTTTAACACCACTCCCCCTTGTCTAGGTCCTGGCCTACTGCTACTGAAAACGTAATTTAATGTTAGAAAATAGAATCCATATGTCATCCTTCAGCTAAGATTCAGTCAGTGTCATACAATTTTTATTGGTATTACAGTACACTAGCTTAATACATAAATACATTTCATGGATTGTTTTATGTTGTAGTAAGAACTGTTTGTGACAACTGTCCAAGTTTAGTTTAGACATTACCTTAAAGAATTTGTGTAGTAGTTACCAGAAATACTGTGTATTTTGACATATAAATCTGATGTGAGTGGATGAATGCCTTTGCAGTAGGGCAGTCTCTGCAATGGCTTGGATATTACGTATTAGATGTGCTGTAGTTTGTTTACCAAGTTGGCAGTTTTATATTTATTTATGAGACTGGTATTGTTCCTTGCCTTTTGCTTGTAGATACATTGTATTCATTTTTGTTTCATGAGGATATGTTAGCTGCATCTTTTGCTAATAGTAATCAGAGGAAAATTTGTTTACATAGGTGATGGCTAGATTTTTTTACTCCATGATGCATTTATTGGAAAAGCCACTATAATATGATTAATTTGTTGCTTGCCTTTGTATAACTTGTATACATTCTACTATCACAAGAAGAAACAAAGCAGAGTATGTGAACAAAGGCTCGATATTAGTAAAAATACAAACAAAAAAAAAAAAAAAAAAATCGAGAACAGCACAGCAGGACACAAATTTTATTAATATAAAGATAGAGCACATTTTATTATTGATACACTTCTTTCAGAATACAGAAATGCCTAACACACTCATATTTAAGCTACTACAACCCATCAAATCAGCAGCTTACTCCAATTAACAATTAACATTCTTAAAGATACATGTACCTTCTCTCCTTGGACTGTCATAACACTCATACACTAAAAAAAAAAAAATAAAATAAAAAAAATATAAAAAAAATAAATATATCAATAAATAATTTTTTAATTTTTAATTTTCATTTTCATAAAAAAAAATCAAAAGTCACAGCATCATCATTAATACCAGGTAGGTCTATATGAATTTATGAATAATCCATTTTGTGTTTGCTGCTTCACTTTTTTTTTTTTAAAGTTAAAATGATATAATATGAAAAAATAAAAAAAAAAAATGTAAAAAAAAATTTAAATGTCACATCATGGAACACTCAGTGATTACTCTTGTCATAATTCTTTCTTATTCTCTTATTCCATAATAATGTTAGTCTTCATAATCTTAGTCTTCCCAATATAGATATCTAGACTGTTATAATAACTAATTCTTGTAAATATATATTCAATCTTGTTCTCTAATAAATAATGATAACAATATATGACCCATACCTATATATACCTATGATGACTGTGTGAATGTATTTGCATACCACACAACTGCATACTGGATAGGTGCCTGCATGGTGGAGTCTGTGATGGTGCTTTTTAAAGAGATATATGGCCACAGCTGCTGTTTTAAAAGATTATATGATATTCTATCTACTATTCTGCTGGCCGGATTTCTATACAAGTTATTGTCTTAAGTTCATTTAAGGCCTCAAACTCAGATTTACTCAAATTATAGAAAGATGCACTACGGCCTCCATCATATGCATCTCGTATCTGTTTATCACAGACCAACAAAAACGTATCAACAGTAGGGTGTTTTTTAGGCACACATACGCTGGGTTTCTTATATTCTCTTACAGATGTAGTGGGGGTCAGAAAAATCATCTTTAACTTTAAATTTCTACAAAATAATCTTAAATCAGTTAAAATAGCAACCTTATCTGATCTCCTCACTGGAACAAAGGATAATCCTTTGTTCAGCAAAGAAATCTGTGCAGATGTTAAAGCAAAAGAAGATAAGTTCAAAAAAAGACTATTTACATATTGTCCATGGCTTTCATACTCATTTGTATCTCCTCCATGCTCTGAAGGTGCAAACACCCCCTTTCCTGGTTCTGCTCCTCGATCGCTCTTTGATTTTTTTATTGGAAATAGTCCCTTGAAGGAAAAAGGAGCTGGATTCACTAAGGAGGCTGTATTTACAGCTAAGTTCATGGCTTCTGATGTTGAAGAAGTTGAAGCAGCCGCTATGTTCATTCCTGACACTCCTGCAGTCCCATCAGGCTCAGAGCGAGGGGATCGTATAACAACTAATGAACTACAAGCAGCTCCTGTATTGGCAACAGAAATATATGTTGCTTTAGAAATGGCACCAGTGTCATCAATACCAGTAGCAATGCCTGATGGGGCTGCAGGAGTATTTGGAATGAACATGGCGGCTGTTTCGACTTCTTCAACATCAGATGCAGTGAATATAGCTGTAAATACTGTCTCCTTAGTAAATCCAGCTCCTTTTTCCTTCAAGGAACCATTTCCAATAAAAATCAAAGAGGGATCCTTTGTTCTACTGAAGAGATCAGATAAGCTTGATGTTTTAAATAAGTAAAAAAATACTGCACTAAGCCTGCAAGGCTAGAAATGTGCTGTAAACTCTTTATTCAATAAAACAACAAAAATACACACAAAGTAAGCACTTTCCCTTTACTTATTTGGCTTTTGTTTTCCTGCACAACTCCGTACCCTGCCTTCATTCGTTTTTTTCTTAATTCTTGATGTTTTAACTGATTTAAGATTATTTTTCAGGAATTTAATGTTAAAGACAATTTTTCTGACCCACACTATCTCTGTAAGATAATTTAAGAAACCCAGCATACGTGTGCCTAAAAACCACCGTACTGTTGATACATTTTTGCCGGTCTGTGATAAACAGATATGAGCTGCATATGATGGAGGCCGTAGTGCATCTTTTTATAATTTGAGTAAATCTCAGTTTGAGGCCTTAAATGAACTTAAGACAATGACATGTATATCTATTTATTTATTTAGTTAGTTATTTATTTAAGTTTGATGACCAGGGAAGTCCACTGGGCCATAATGAGCCCATTTTCAGTGGAGGCCTGGGGAGAAAAGCTCCAAGATATTGCAAGTTACATGTAACATGTTGAAAATGAAAGACATAATTTATACAGAAAATTTAAACACTTACAGAACAAATACCCATTTTGTCATACGCTCTTAGTAAGTTCAACATTTTAAGCATATAGTTACTAGCCCTTAGCAGGATTAGGTAGCTTAAACATTTGCAGAAAAAATAAATATTTTGTCATAAGCTCTTAGTAAGTTATACATTTAAACATATAGCTTCTGGCCCTTAGTAGGTTAGGTGACATTATGCATGGAGAAAGTAGCTGTATGTTTGTATAGGAAAGTATAATACAATAGAATAGTAGAGAGAAAATCAGTCCCTGGTAGGTAAGAGATTGTTTGTGGTTCAGATGAAGCAATAGTGATGGCAGTTGGTGAATGAGTTTAGTGCAAGGTAGAGAGAGAGTGGGTTGAGATGGGTTTATATTGGAGTGTGACATGGGCATTCTCATTTGCAACACAGAGGAAGGAATAGCTGAGATTTTAAATTTGTATGGTTTGGTAGGTTGCATAGGTGAGGGGGGAGAGAGTTCCACTGTTTAGTGAAGGAGTAAGACAGTAGTATTTGGCCAGGAGGCTGTGCTGGTTTGTGGACCTGAAGGAGATTTTGGGTTTTGGATCTGAGTGAGCGGTTGGCTATATAGGGTTTAAAGGATGTAGCTAGAGATGGGCAGTTGGCATGTTTAAAGATGAGCTTGTGGGCATTGGTGAGTTGTAGGTAACTGAGGTAGTTGGGTAGTTCAAGCGAACTGAGGGTGAGGAGGGAGTGGCAGTGGTGGGATGTGTTTTTTGAATTGTTCGCAAATTTGCAGATCTTGTGGTAGCAGGATTCGAGTTTGGAATGTAGGTCAAGATGGAGATTGGTGAACAGTGGGGCACCATACACAAGGGAGGGGAGCAGGAAGGTGGATGCAAGGGTTTGAGGGGTAGAGGGGCTGAGGAAGTGGTTGTGCCTGTAGAGAAGACCTAACTTTTGGTGGGTTGTCTTGATTGAGGAGTGGATGTGGGTATAAAATTTTAGTTGTTCATCAAGGATGATGCCAAGAAGCTTGATGTTGGGAATGATTTCAAGGGGGTGTTGTTTTGGCTTTGTATGGTGAATGAGGTTTTGTCAATAATGAAGTTTTTGGTAGGGGAGAAAATCATTAGTTTGGTTTTATTTGCATTAAGAGCCAAATGGTTGGACTGCATCCAGGTTTCTGTTTTGGAGAAGGCTAATTGGATTTTTTCTAGGAGCACAGAGGGGGAGAAGGCTAAGCAGGTGATAGTTGAGTCATCTGCATATTGGATGATAGATGATTCAGAGATGGAGCAGTGAAAGTTGTTAATGAATAGGTTAAAGAGTAGAGGGCCAAGAACAGAACCATGTGGGACTCCTATGGGATTAGGTAGGAAGGGGAGGTTGACGTTTTCTATTGGACAGCTTGTTGGCAGTTGGATAGGTAACTGGAAAACCAGGCTGTGGTGGTGGGGAAGAGATGTAGGGTGGAGAGTTGGGATATGAGTAGGGTGTGGGAGAATGTGTCAAAGGCCTTTGACAGATTTAGGAATAGTGTTGATACAAATCTGCCTGAGTCGCGTTCAAGGTTGATGGTTTCAAGAAAGGAAAGAAGGGCAGTCATGGTGCTGTGCCCACTGAGGAAGCCGTTTTGAGTAGGGGAGAGGAGATTGTTTAGGGATAGGTTGGTGTGGATAGTTTTCTCTAGCATTTTAGAAAGAGGGGAAAGGATGGCAATAGGCCTGAAGTTGGTGTCAGTATTTATGCCACCTTTGTGGAGGGGGATGATGTAAGCATGGCACCAGATAGAAGGGACATATGATTCTTGTATGGATCTATTATAAGAATAGAGATGGAATAGGCAATGCTGTCTGCAGGTTGTTTGAGAAAGGTAGGTGGAAGATTGTCTGGTGCATTGTGACAGGGTTTGAGTTTGAGGAGGAGTTTATTTGTAGTACTTGTGGGAATATGAGTAAGGCAGAAGGATGTGGAGGAAGCTAGGTGATTGGGGTGTTGGTTAGGGCAGGAGGGGCTGGGGCTGGAGGTGGGGGGTACGAAGGAGGTGGATAGTTTAGCTATGCAGTCTATGAAGAATGAGATGAACTGGGTGGCTGTTTCAAGGTCAGAGAGGTTGGTGTTTGAACAGGGGTTTTCTTTATTACCAGGGTGCAGAATGGATGAGATAGAGTCCCAGAATATTTTGGGATTAATGGAGTACAAGGACTAGAGTTTGGAGTAGTAGTGGGCTTTGCAGTCTTTAGTTGTTAGTTTGTTTGTGGAATTTTGAAGTTGCTTAAATTCTAGGGGGGTGTAGGTTTTTTTTTTGTTTTGTTTTTGATATTGTTTCCATTTTTTGTCCCTTTGATGCATGGCTCATTTAGTTTCCTTTGATAACCATGGGAAGAGGTTGGTTTTGATGTGTTTGGCTTGAGGGGGGGCTTGCTGGTTGAGGAGGGTTAGGAATGAGTGGTTAAAATAGGATATGGCATCATCTAGAGGAAGGGTTTTAGAGGGGACCAGTCAATATGCTTTAGGTATTCTGAAAAAGTTAGAAGGTTGAAAGAGGAGAGGTTGCGAGTTTGGATGTAATGGTGGTGTTTTTGTAGTGGAGATCGGAGCCGGTTGGCGAAGGCCGGTAAGTGATCGCTGAGAGGATCTGGTAATATTCCTGCTTTGGTGATAAGGTCTGGGTGAATTGTTAGCATCCAGTCAATGATAGTTCCAGCAGGGATCTATATCATGTTATCACAAACTGAAAATGTCGAATGTCAAAAGAGCGAAAGTGCTGAAAACTCAAAGTTCAGTTTTTGACATCGCAGTACAGTGAAAATTGGGATATTTGCCCTCTCCTCGCTGTAGTGCGTTCTCGGAGATGGAATATATATTAAGTGTGGGGGGGGTGGGGCACGCAGCCGATATTTTCACTCTTTTGAGCGTTCAACATTTTGCGTCTGCAATAATATGATACAGACACTTCCAGCAATACCATCTTTGTTTGGTCTGGTTGGAGAATGTATTAGTTGGGAGAATTTGTATAGGTTGATTGTGTGGGATGGGGCTTCAGAGTTAATAGTGGTCCAGTTGATGTTGATATCACTGAGAACATAGATTTCATTTTTTATGTTGCAGGAAAACCAGAATAGGATGTTTTCAAGTGTTTTGATGTTGTCACCAGGGGGAATATAGAGGGCAGCGATACATATGGACTTGTGGTTGTTTATTTTTAACAAACCTATTATAATTTCAGCATTGGCAAAGGTTTGTATTTTTTATTGTAGGGGGTTATGGTATGGGAGGAGGGGTAGATTGTGGCTACTCCACCTCCTTTTTTGTGGGCTCTGTCATTGCGAATGATTTGCTAACCTGGTGGTAGGATTTCATTATATTTTATATAGGATTTGAGGCAGGTTTCAGAAATGGTGGTTATGTCGGGGTGGTTATGGGAGAGCCAGGCATGGAGGTTAGGGATTTTGTTTCTAAGGCATCGTGGATTAAGTGTAGTGATGCAAATGGACTTTGGTTTTGTGGGTTGAGTAGAGAGTTTGGTGAGTTCAATGTTAGAGATGGGTCCGGGGTTAGGGTGGATGTCACCGGCAAGTGAGAGAGTCATATGGTGGAGGAGCAGAATGAGGTAGTGTGTTGGGGATGGGTAATTTGGGTTGTGTGAGAGTAGTGATTTTCTGGTATGACATTTAATGCATGAGTACGGGGGGTGGGGAGAGGAGTAATTTAGGTTTGAATAGATATGTTGGGTTAGAGGTAAAGAGTTCATGTGAGATAGATGAGTAGGATGAGGAGTGAGGTTGATGGTATGATGCAGTGGAGTGTGTATGAGAGTTATGGTAAGGGTTGGTAAAGTATGTGAGACAGGTAAGACAGGAGAGAGAGATTAGTAGGGCAAATGGAGTTATAGGAAATGATGATATGTAGAGCATTGTAGGAGGGGTGAAAGTTTGTTGGGTGATGTAAACATTTCTAGGTGGGTGGGGGTTCTTTCAGGTTTATTGTGATTGGAGAGGAGTGGGGTGGGGAGGAGTCAGGGGATGTATAAATGTACAGATAGTGGAGGCAGGAGGAATTTGGTGGCAGGGTAGGGGAGTGGAGTGGAGTAGGGTGAATGAAGTGGGTAGAGCCAAGAAGGGGAGTAAGGAAGAGATGTGAGAAAGAGCCAAGAAGTGGAGTAAGGTCAAAATGTGAGAAACAATCAGCCACACAGTCGCTCAGAAAAACGTAAGTTATTTGCCTACTCAGAAGTAAGCGCAGCTCAGAGACTAAAAAGGCTCTGAGTTTCTATAATTTGTGATATGGGGATACAGCTAAATTCAAAAAGATGGTTAAAGCACACTATACATATCTGATTCTATCACTAAAGTTTATAGGGGATCAGGCCAGTAGATAAAGGTGGTGGGATTGTAGTCATGGACAAAGACTTTTATTATCAGTTTCTGATATAGGGATGCAGCTAAATTCAAAAAGATGGTTAAAACACACTATAAATATCTGATTCTATCACTAAAAGTTTACAGGGGATCCAGACAGCAGATAAAGGTGGTGGGATTATAGTCATGGACAAAGACTTTTATTATCAACAAATATCTGAACATTTAAGCAACACTACTGTATATTTAAGCATCTCTCGAAAGAGCATCATTTTTAGTTTTGATATGTTTATGACAGGGCTAATCACAGATGACTTGTTTAAATATTTTAATGTGGAATTTCCCACCATACTAAGGTGTATATGCCAAACAAATTCAAAATTCTACCATGTAGAAGGTAAATCAAAGTTTAATCCTCCATACTGGTTTCGGCATAACTGCCTTCATCAGTGGAATACAAATGAACAGATTGTACCAACCCTCCATATATAGACCATTCCACCAATGGAAAAAAACAGCCTCCCCCATTAGCATCACTTCCTTTAATTAAATAATTAGCATACAAATAAAACATATACCATATATTAACATTCACAAATGACAATATGATACTACAAATGATCATTTAATCCCAGTGGGAAAAGACCCCACAGCATAATTATCCAATATTTTTCTTTCCTATTTAAGATACTATGCCAGCCATGCATATTGCTTCTATTGCCAGCAATTCTATCTATTATTAGAAAATGAAGATCTGCATTATTATGTATTAAGGGATTTTATCTTGAATTTGTCCAATATCTCGGAATGTTTCCCGTTTATTACGTATGTCACTCCGATGTTTGGACATACGTACCCTCAATGGACGAGACGTCTGGCCAATATAAAAGGCAGAACATTTGTAAGTGGCCAAATAAATAATCCAATCAGTTCCACAATTCCTATAGAATTTTATATCATACACCTTGCTAGTGTTTTTGATAGAAAATTGTTTGCGTTTACAAACATATCGACATGAAGAGCAATGTCCACAAGGGAATGTACCAAAAAGAGTATCCCTTGACAAGGTAAGTTGTTGATAAATGGCACCCCCACTGCTGGTGTGTTTAAAATGAGAAAAATGGGAGCCCAAGGTCTTGCCTTTCCTGAATGAAAATTGGCATCTCATGCCCAAAACTTGGTGCAAACTATTATTAGCCATGTGGGTATTCCAATGCTTGTTTATAGTTTCCCTAATAACATTAGTATTCCTCCCAAATGTTGTGACAAACTTGATAGTATCAATGCTGGTCCTCTGAGTTTTGACCTTATATTTCAGTAGTGACATCCTATCATGAGTATTAGCCCAGTTACTAACAGAAATGACATCAAAGTCCCTATATCCCCAGACCCGGAATCTATTACTAAAATCCTCTTGAGAAGAGACATATTCTTCCTGAGTGGAGCTAATTCTCTTTATGCGTAAAAATTGTGATCTCGCAATGTAGCGGATGGTATGACTGGGATGAATGCTGGTAGCATGAAGCAAATTATTGTATTGGGGATACTTCCGAAATACTTTCGTACTAAGTGTATTGTCCAAATTCCTCTGGACTGTAACATCCAAGAAGTTAATCTTGTTGCAATCAGAGTTGAGGGCAAACTCAATGCCCCATTTATTATCGTTAAGATATTGGACAAATTCAAGAAGAAATCCCATATCCGCCCGCCATACCATCCAACAATCATCCAGATATCTCCTCCAGATGTCAATTTTTTGATATATACATATATATAGATATATATATATATATATATATATATATATATATATATATATATATATTATGGGAAGGATTGTATATTAGCTGTTCTTCCAAAAATGCCATGAACAAATTCGCATAGATGGGTGCAAAAGATGCACCTATTGTGGTGCCCTGAATCTGCCAAAAGCATTCCCCCTGGAAATAGAATACATTTTTATTGAACACATGCTCAGCCATACATAAAAGTAAAGTATTAAATCCAGCTGAATACAAATTGGCACGGTCCAGCCAGAATTTTAAAGCTTGAAGACCGGCCCAATGGAGGATGTTGGTATACAGAGCTTTTACATCAAGGGTGCAAAGAAACCACCCCAGTTCAAGTTGTGTATCAGACAATATTTTTAAGAACTGAGTAGTATCCTGTATCTGTGCCTGAATCAGATCCAACAATGGTTTCAGATACTGGGTCAAAAAGGCAGAAAGAGGTTCAGTCAATGAACTTATAACCAAAACAATAGGCTGACCTGGCAGCTTGGTAAGTGACTTATGTATTTTTGACAGGAGATACATGATCTGTTTCTGGGGTTCCTTAACAGTTAAGTGAGACTTACCTGTCTCTGTGATGATACCCTCATCAACAGCCTCAGTTAAAAAAGAATCAATATCTTTCTTAAAATTAGGTGTAGGATCAATGGGCATAGCCATATAACGGTGGGGGTTGGATAACTGTCCCTTACCCTTGCTGAGATAATAATCTGTGTCCAATATGACTAGTGCCCCTAGATTTAACTTTTAAGAGTATAAATAACTAGTTTATGCTAACCAAACTTGAATCCCTTGCATTTCATCCATATTGCATCTAGTAGTTCTGAAATTACCTCACAAACAGCTTACATGCAGGCAATACAATCTCTGAAGAAGGCACCTTTACAGATTGGGTACCTCACAGTTCAGGGCTTGGCAATTTTAATTTTCACTTTACTAATTACACCAGTAACAGAATTCTCTCTACGTAAGTAATTCTTTACTTCGATGACATTGTCTTCTACCAAAATCATATTTGTTTTTATTTCTTATTTTATAAATATGTTCCTGTTTCTATGTTTTAGAGTTGGCTTAAAGGTTAAAGATTTTACTATACAGAAACAAGCTACAGGATTTGCTTCTCACCTTTGAGAAACACAACTAGGCTTAAGAAGCCCCCCACGGTCATTAACCTAACAATTATCTATGAGCTAGTGTTGTGAGCATAGTACCAGCATTTGTCATGATGAATGAGTTGTTCAATATTATAAGTACAAAGGCATTTCAAACAAAAGCTTTGCTTGAAATATATTTGCATCATCTATATTTACCGCAGCCAGGAGTTACTTTATTAACTTGTTATATTTAATCGAGTTGCTTTAATAAAGCTGCTAATAGGTGTTTCCTTTTAGAAACAATATATGGATTTGTACTGATTTAATAGTAAACTTACTGTTTGAACGTGGCCACTTGCTCATTCTCAGACCATCATCACTTGAAGGCATCCCCAGCATCTTGCCATGGCAATAAGATTTAGAGATGGTACCTGTTGCATTTTGGTCATTTTCTCCCTCCTGTAAAACTGAGGACTTGCTCTGCAACTGAAAATATACATTTGCATTTTGCAACCTTTGGAGCTTCAGATGTTATAGTTCTAGACAAAGAGTTTTAGATGCTTTGGGTTCAGTAAGCATGTATCAGTTAATTGAAATCTAATTATTTATTGTAAACGTACATTTTACTTTTCATTATTAGTTAAAATGTTCCATCTATTTCTACTAATGGGACTGTTATTTATGTAGTTCATATTGAAAACACAGTTGTGAGGTACAAAGTTCACCATTACCGTATTTGCAGTATTGTCTTGCTCATAATTTAAATGTGTGCCTTTTAATACTTAAAACATTTTTGAACAACATCTTCCAGTAGCCTTTTAAGCTGAACTGTTTGATCAATAAATAGTACATGTTCACCATTTTTTTTTAATTAAATCTTAGTAGTTGTATGATATGGAAGATTACACATATATATTCTGGGTGCCTCAAACAGAGGAGTTTTTATTCTAGTGGTCTTCTATTTTTTGCTGATTGCAGTCTTGTTATAGACAAAAAGACATAAAAAACAAAGGATTTGTATTTGCATCAAATGTAAATTCAAATCCACTTTATTAGTATTAACAAACTCTTGAAATGCATGAAAAGATTTATAGTCCCTGTGATGCAATATGTGATGTGAATATCCCACCACTGCCAACCAATATGTGATGTGCATATCCTACCACTGCCAACCAATATATGATGACCCTCCACCTCTAGGCCAGTAATCAATGAGACTCAGTCCTCACCACTGGCACCAATGGGGGATGTTCATTGGGAGGATAACAGGTACACACACAGTATTTGCAGGTACAGCTCTACGCATCAAGTGCAACTTCCCTTAATATCACACAAAGACCACAGTCTGGGGCTGGTTCCTCCATCTTTTTCCAGATCCCCAATAAGGCTCCCCACTGGCACAACTATAGAGTTGAGTCCTTAGCCAAGGTTCCAAGTCAAGTCCTACAATGCCCTCTCTGTCCACCCAGTGCTTTGTGTCCTTGCCAGAGTAGCTGACACACACACTCTTGGAGATTTGTTTTACAGACACACACAGCTTGGAAAGGCTTGCACAGTTTTACTAGCTATGCCCCCTTTTGGCCAGGCAATAAGGTAGCCAGCTACTTTAAGGCCCTTAACAAAGGGTGTCTAGTTTTACTGTGTAATATTAATGCTAATACAATTGGTAGTTTGACCAAGAGCAAAGCTATTAGGAGTGGCCCACACAGGGTCACCAAATAAATACACAAGTACTCTCAAAACTTAAATATCTCTACCAAGATCAGCCACCAAGAAAGGTTTAAATATATTTAATACTAAATAGTAAAATAACAAGAAAATACTAAGTATATATTCACAGTGACATCAGAGTTCAAATCACAGGAATATTTAAAATGACATTGAAGGACAGGCTCAGACAAGTAAAGAAAAACATTTAAATTAAGCTTAACTATACTCTTGACTGACGCTAAGAGAATTACTATACCCTAATAACTTACTTAATAGAGCAAGACAGATAATGTGGTGAATGTTTCTTCTTCTTCTTCTTGTCAGACCCAGACAGAATACAGAATGCTCTGATACACCAAGAGATTTCTCAAAATAATATCTAAAATATTACTTCTGAGATAGCTTGCAGAATGACATCTCTTCTGCTCATCTGACTTCTAGTTCCCATGCAAAACCCTCATTGCTGGAAGCTGGTAGGACTTAGCACCTACCTGTAAAAATACACACACAAGGGCTTCTGCTCAGATCTTTGGGAGGTGATGGAAGTCATAAAACAATTGTTTGCCTTCACACCTCCAGAGTAGTAATTAGTTCACCCCAAAGACAATACAGAAAGCTTCCTAATATAGACTTTGTGTCTCTGGCTACATTGAAACCTATGAGATAGCATTTTTATGACCTAGCCTATAAACTGATTTAATTTCAGATATTTTTTTTAAAGTTTGCTGGACTGCAGTTAACCTCTTGTCTGCAAGTTTCTTCTGTTAAAACATATACATTTAAACAGCTACAATAGTGCATGTACATTTCTGCTCTCTCCAGTAAGGCACAGTGTGGATGCATTTCAAGCACAATCACTTTACAAATGTATTTTCAACACAAACATCTGTACAAATATGTATGTTATACACATTACATACACTTCTAATACATGTGTAACACCAGCATCTTGTATAAATCAGTTTGATATTCACAAATGACATATGATTATTTACAAAATTTCAGCTACCTGTGCTGGCAGTACCTCCTTTTGTCACAGTCCCTCTGCTAAACAAAAGTGCATTATCAAGGAAGTCCTAATCAGGAGCGGCCTTAGGTCAACTGGTGCCCTAGGCAAAAGGGCTCCATGGTGCCCCCCCACCAAACCACTTGGTGCCCCCATCCTGATCTACCTACACCAAATAAATACTGTAAAAGTGCTCCTGCTAGAGCGGCACCCTAGGTGGCCGCCTAGTTGGACTATGCCTAAGACCGGCTGTGGTCCTAATGTAGAATTTTAAAATGCTTGTTATTTGAACATTGTCTCTTATTTCCACTGGAAAATGCTTGCCCCATGTGATTTCACAAGTCAAAACAATAACAATTTCATGTAGTTTGTTACATTATGCAGTCACCCGCATACAAAGTATGGATTTAGCAATGCATTCAACAAATAGAAATGTCATAGGTCTTTATTTAAAACATAAAATTACAGGCAAATTAAACTAAAGAGAGAGAAGAAGAAACTCTCTCCTTTTTCATATTCTCTGTTATGAAAATGAGAGAGGATGTAAGTATAAATAGCAGTGGCCTGTTTTAATTTCACAACAAATCTAGTATGCAAAATAAAAATATTTACTTCAATCAGCATGATTCTAAGGCCAGTAACAAACTCTTCACTGAGAAAAAAAATATTTACATCCAGCTTTTTAATACTACTTTGCTTTAAGATTTCAAAAATGATGACAAGCAGCACAAAACATTTAAAAAATGAGCTACGGCTGTTTCTTATAAACTGCAAAGCAGAACATTTATACAATCATGGGACATGTATAATAGTTCTAGCAGAATATTTTATTAGACTCCTGCAAATCAGAGCTGCTTAACCTTATTATAGATTTCAAATCTAAAAGTAAATCTATAAAAAATACTATAAAGCCTACCAATGTAACTTTCTCAGGACCCTAAACTGGTTAGAATTTCCCCTTCAACTACTTCTCTCCAACTACTGATCAAACATTTCATCCTCTATAACCCCTCCTTCTGTCCAGACATATCCTCACTTGTATCCCTATACACCCCTTCCAGGACACTCGGAAGCACTTACCAAAATTTACTAACAATTTACAAACCAAAAAGAACAACAGGACAAAATTTCTGTAGCTACTCTCTTTCCCTCTCCTAGAACAAGGTTCCCCTGGCTGCTGGCCATTAGAAATATAAATCACCCTCAAATTGTTCAATACTGCCCTCAAAGACTTTTTAACAAATACCTGGACATGTCTCTGCAAACACCCACCTTGAAACTCTCACCCACCTGTCCACCTATCCTACAAACCACCTATTTACCCTACTCCTTAACTCTCATCTCTATCCACCCCCTTTCTCTCCTCACTTTACCTAACTATACTCCTCCTGGTAAATCATTTCTAAAATCTACTGTACACATTGGCTACAACAACTAAATCCTAGACAGTCCCTCACAGTGCATAAATAATAATCCAAACCCACAAAATGTCATAATTGCACTCAATCAATATACTTACCACTGCCTACATAAGTGAATACACTAGCAACTACTTCATATCACTTCAGAACTACAGATTATCTATATTATTGTACTACTTGTTCTTTGTATTTTCTGTGGAGCCCTGACTCTGCTAATGACTTATACTCCCCCACTCCCACTGTGTCCATGAAACTATCATGTATATGATAATTTTCAACTGCTATTGAATTATCCCTGAACTCAATGTTCACAAACTGTTTCATTACTATTATATGTCATTTCTCAATTCCAAGAGCTATAGTTTTGTTATACTTATTTCAGTTTGTTTTGTTATGTCAATTACTGTTGGACTTTTCTTCCTGGGCCTCCATTGAAAAAGGGCAATAGCCTAGTCAGACTATCTCGGTCAACAAATGGCAATTACATAAATAATAAATAATGCATGGATGGTAGTGTGCATCTTCTTTGCAGTGAAGCAGTGCTACATATCTATAAACTAGGCATCACATTTTGAAAAACTTCATGTTTCAGTCATCAAAGAATTCCTTACCAAAACAGCTAAGAAACAATAAGTGGAAGTGGCTCATACCTGTTTTATGAAAGGATTAACACGAATCAGAGGAAATGACACACAGAATCAAAAAGATTTGTTTTTGCCTGTTAGGTATTAAAGATCGTTTTCTGGAAGATTACAACACCGAGTTTCAAACAGTGTATCCATAAAGCATTGCGATAATGTAGCACTATGCAATTCAGTTTCACTGGAATGTATTGACTAACATTGCCATGAAAATGTTGCTTCTCAGTCATAATAGTCTTTTTATTCTGCAGTTCAGAATGAACTTTTAAATTATACTTTCCATTCTCTGCTGAAAATGAGATGTTCCATATTAGCTGAGCAATCTATACCAAAGAAATTACTTATACAGAATTCACTATTCATTCAAATTGTCATGAAAATGTAATGGCCTTTAGGACAGGCTTTTTCTGAAGATATGAAGAGTCCCATTAAATTAAATGATGCAATTTTAATGTTGTTTGGACAATCAGTTTAACAATCAGTAGCATGCTGCTTTTTCATATCATTGTTCAGACATCCATGAAGCATAATCAAACATATACTTTGTTGCACCCAGGAAAGCCTGCTTTAAATTAAAACACAGCTTTCTAACGAACTGAGAAACAAAATGTGCAATGAACTTTGCTATTGCTACTTGCTTATTCATTTCAGTTTCAAAATGGGTATTTATTTTGTTTTAAAATAAGTAGTCACATAGCTAAGTATAGTTCTCAAACAGTCAGTTTCAAAATTATAGATAAAGCCAAAAATAATGACGGACAAAGGCCTAAAAACAGAAACAAGTTTAATGTTTTTGTAGTTAAAATAAAATAGAATTGTATATATTAGAATGCCTTTCCTGAAGTAAAAGAAGTCTTTAATGAAAAGTGATCCATGATTTATTGAGTACAGTCCTCTACCTTTTCCCAAAAAGTTGCCAGATGCAGGGATGGCAGAGTAAAATTATAAAATAAAAAAAAAATCAAAGACATCTGTGAAATTCAGGGACAGTTGACAGGTATGCAACCGAACAATTATTGGCTCACTGCTGGAATTTTAAAAACAGAAAATAACCAAGGGAAGTAATTTTATTTTATTTTCTTTGTGTATGTGCTTTCATTTTTTTGCAATTTACTTACAACTTTGATTTTCTATTTTGAGAAATCTGAAG
Organism: Protopterus annectens; assembly: GCF_019279795.1. Lineage (NCBI taxonomy): Eukaryota > Metazoa > Chordata > Ceratodontiformes > Protopteridae > Protopterus > Protopterus annectens. The sequence goes on along the minus strand of NC_056726.1, from coordinate 733,643,375 downwards.
TTCTTACTAACTACTCACACATTTATTGTTGTGCGTTTTAAACTTGGTGGCTTTCAAGTTGCCCACCCCCACTCTAAGTTTAGCTTTAGAAGCCCTTCCCCATCTTATCTCATCTACTCATTCCACTGGGCACTGAAAGGTCAAACCGAGAATGCTTTCCCATTAGGTTCTTAAAACCTGTGTTAGCCTATGTTTCATATCATCATGTCATTTAGGACACATTCTTTCCATCTCACGTCTGAATTTGTAACACCTGGGACGAGACTACCAAACACTAGAGAGCTGTAGAACTGTCTTTCAAGAATCAGTTTGGGACAGGTGCTTCTACTTTGCTCCTGGTGAGAGAAGGAGCATAGGGTCAATATATTATTTCTGAAGATTGTTGCCATATTTTCAATTTATTTATGGTATAGCTGCTGCTAATGTGCTTTGAAATTGTCTTTATTGTATTTCATTTAGTGGACTTGTGCTTCATTATTTTACTGATCACTACTGTTTTACTGAACTTTTAAAGTACTTTGGTGAAAACGTTGCCTGTCTTCTCTATGTGTTGCTTTCTAAACTGTTTGCATTTAAATCATCTTGTCGTAGGGTGATCTAACCTTGGAACAAGCTGTTTTCTTGTTGCACTGCATTTGAGGGTTCCTTTTTCCTTGTGACAGAAGGTGTTTGCCTGGTCTTTCTGAAATGGGAAGCACTTCAGAAGAGCTCAAACTCTAATTGTTTCTTGGCCAGAGAGCTCAAGAGTTAAATTTCAGTTATTTTCTGTTGCTATAAATTAGATGTTTATGTGCGGCTCTGCGCCCATTCTACAGAGCGCAGCAAAGCTTGGCTTCCTTGCCTGTGATTGAGAAGTGTTTCAATTGTATCCAGTGTCATCCATGCAAAGGTAAATCATTGGATTGACTTACTGGGCTTATACTTCATTATGAATGGTCTGTTACTGTTTTACTAAATTTTAAGAGCATTTAAAGTACTTTTGGTGTAAAACTGTCCGTCTTTTCTAACTGTTGCTTTTTAAATTGTTTTGCATTTAAGTCACCTTGCTGTAGGGTAATCTAGCCAGGGAATAAGTTATTATGTTGTCACATTGTACTTGACAGTTCCTTTTTTCCTTTGTTTTTACATTGAGGCCAAATCATCCATTTTGTGGAAGAAGGTGTTTGCCTGGTCTGAGGTGGGAAGCACTTCAGTATACTTTAAAGTGCAGTTGTTCATTGACCAGAGCACTTGGAAGCTAAATTTCTGTTGCTTTTGTGTTGCTATAAACTAGGAACCTTTGCACAGAGCTGTAGCAGCTGATCATGCCTTGTACAGACGCAAACACTTGGACTGTAAAGCTTACCTATATAAGTAGCATTAGGTCTGTAACCTGTAACTTAATGAGGCATTGCATGAGTTAAGCTTAGCTTGCACATCTAATGGCACGTATACCATATCGTAGCACTATCTAACTCTAGTCCATAACCTAGAAACCACCTTAGGAGACTTCTGTATAACCCTGTCCTCAACCCATAATAGCCTACCCTAACATAGATCTGGACAGTATGGATATGCAATTTCCAAATGTCTCTTTAGCCACCTTGGTAGATATGGGCATCCTGAGACAATATAGCAATTATCTCATGTTCACAGGCAACCTTTTAATCCTTAAAGAAACTAACACAATATGCGAGAGATATACACCCACAATTTCCTTAAAGGCAAATATCTCACTTACAAACAAGGCTGTTGAGAAAACACAAACTACATCCAGCATAAGCCCTCTGCACACAACTAGACCTTCTTATGCTGTGTAACTAAAAATCAATCTTCCCAAACCTCAAAGACTTCCTAAGCCTACACCTGCAACACCTATCTTCAACAATATATAGTGCACACACCAAAAGTTAGACCAAACTCCACACATATGCCTACATGCAATGGATGCCCAAGAATGAAGTTCAAAAGGCAAGCAAACACTTAAACCAGGACTCTTTTCATAGGCAAATCCATTGCATGATACACAGATGACACAGTCACCTGAATGGATAAGGAGAAGGTAACAGCTGCTTATCTGGAGCCAGGATATGCACACACTCAAATCAATGCAGCACAAGTGCCAGTATGATTTTATCAATGTCCATGTGGGAATAAAAGACCTGAGGTGTACCTCACTGGACTATATGAAGAGAGAGACATTATGGACCTCTCTGAATATATGTTTCAGACAGGTGTGTCTTGCATTGAGCACCATTCTATCTTCACCAAGGATAATGCTACAGCATGAACAAAAAATTATTTACTTTAAAAATTGGCTTAGTTTCTGGTGTAATTTCAAGGGGAATCAATATTTGTCAGCATGGGAGGATGTGGTTATTAGACCACATAGATTTGCCAAGGATGGTGTGCACCTGTCCCCTTGAATTCTGAATATTGGCTAAAACTTTATCTATCACCTTAGCCTTTTTATACAATGCCAAATTGACAAAACTGCCAGCTTACAAATAAAATAGAAAGAAACCTAAATGTGTTACTGATCAATGCTAGGAGCCTTAACAAGAAACTCCAAACCTTACAAGCTCGCCTCAGTCTGAAGAATACAGACATCTGTGCCATTACCAAGGCATAGTTTAAAGCCACTGAAACTACCTGAGCAGTGCAAGGCTTTAGTGCTGCCGTACAAGTAGAACATCAGCTTCATCGATCAGGATTAATTGTGGAGGTGTCTCTAAACAAGATGATGACTTGGAATTCATCCCATTTGCAAATCACCACAGATACAGACTCTTCCCATATCTTAGCAAGTTCTAAGCCACCATATATGACCCAAGAATCCCAAAACTAATATCTCTACCTGCAGGATATACTCACTATCCAGCCAATACCCTATTCATGCTAGACTTCAACTATTCATCTGGGAAACATACACTGTCTCCAACTTACAAGTACAATGTTATTAACACAAATGCTCTTGACCAGAGAGTGCACACTCCAACCAGATGGTCAAACATCCTGAACCTAGTACTCACCAATATAGGAGAGCTCTGCCCAACTATGTCACATTTTCACTGATGAAGTCAGATCACAAAGTTGTCTTCTCAAAAAACAAAAAATCAACACAGCAAACCCAGCAAAACAATTAAGAACTATTTTAAAGCAATCTCCATCCTATTATGTGATAGTTTGTCAAAACTCAATGTGCCTTGTTCACACATACACTATACAGCCATGTAAATGGCTGTATAGAGGCTGGTGAACCTTAACCTTTTAGAGTTCTTTGAGAATGTCAATAAGGCAATGGATGAGGGCACCACACCATTGAGTCCTGGTTGTCTGTGAGCCCCAAGTTCTATGATCCATCTGGTTTCACAATACTCTGTATAACCAGAGACCTTGTTGTTCCTGCTATCCTTAGTTATTTTCTGTAATGCTTGGAATAGAAATTGATGCCCTGGAAATTTCTCTACATGTACTGAAAGAACATTTCATTTGTCCTTAAGTCTAATGGTTTCACAATACTGTGTATAACCAGAGACCTTGTTGTTCCTGCTATCCTTAGTTATTTTCTGTAATGCTTGGAATAGAAATTGATGCCCTGGAAATTTCTCTACATGTACTGAAAGAACATTTAATTTGTCCTTAAGTCTAATGGCTGACAGATGTCTGTGAGCCCCAAGTTCTATGATCCATCTGGTTTCACAATACTCTGTATAACCAGAGATCTTGTTGTTCCTGCTATCCTTAGTTATTTTCTGTAATGCATGGAATAGAAATTCATGCCCTGGAAATTTCTCTACATGTACTGAAAGAACATTTAATTTGTCCTTAAGTCAAATGGTTGACAGATGTCTCAAAATTCTATCCTTCAACCTGCAGTTAGTTTTCCCTACATAAAATGAGGGACATCAGGTACAGGAGACTATATACACAATATCAGTAGACATACAGGTGACCATGGTGTTCGGTCTATACTGTTTACCAGTGAGGGGATATATAAAGTGGATTTCCCTACTAATGGATGAGCAGGCCTTGCACCTTAGACATGGAAAGGTCCCAATCTTAGTAAATCTATTACTCTCTTTAGGTTGTTTATCACATAAAATCTGCTTCAGATTTTTATTTCTCTTAAAAACAAAATCAGGATGCTCACCAACTAATTCTTTCAGTGAATCATCTGTTCTTAGGATTCTCTAATTAGTTTTAATCACATCCTGTACCCATCTTATGACACTACTATACGTAATCATTAAAGGTACCTTGCTCTTTCTGTTATTATTATAATTCCTTCTATTTTGTTGACTATATCTAGCCTTATTTATTACACCCTTACTGGAAAACCAGAGTGCTGCCTCTATTGATCTAAGTTCAGCCATATCCTGTAATGTATCCTCAATTTCCATCTCTTTGTAACCCCTGACCACGAGTCTAGTGCTGAAAGTGTTAAGTTCTTCCTGCAAAACTCTATATTCTGTGCAAAGCCTAGATAGACGTAGAGATTGTCCCTTCACAATATTTCGATAAACAAACCCTGGGTGCATGCTGTCTTTAGCCAGCAACCCATTTTTCCAGCAAAGTTTCCTATAGACTTGGTAATGAATGACACCTATATCTTTCTGTGTCAATAAAACATCCAAAAACTCAATCTCCGTGCACGAATGGTTCATAGAGAACCTCAAAAAATCAGTGTAATGTTCAAGATAAAAGATAAACTGATTTAAGGACTCAGTGGTGCCTGTCCAGAAGATATAAAAACATCATCCATGAAACATGTTTAAAACGCCACATACTGTGACCACTCATTTTTAGAATTCAAAACAACATCATCTTCCCAAAACGCTGAAACCAAATTTGAGTAAGAGTTTGCGCAGGGAGTGCCTTTGGCTACCCCCCCACTTTTGTGCCAGTAATACTGCTCATTAAACAGAAAGACATTCCCCGGGATTCATGAAGCTTGTGCCAGGCACCGGAGTAGCATCAGCGATCTAGCGCCAAATATGGCCACCAAGCGATTCAGGTATGAGCTGTTTCCACATGCACTACCAGCGTACGCCAGAGCTGCGCAGCTCCCGGTTCATGTATGCTAATTACCCCATGTGCAGCAGTGTAGCATGCAAATGAAGGTATATAGCGATTCATGAAGTGGTGCAGGCATAGCGTAAGCATGAAGAAATGTAAACCAAAAAAAAACAGTCTACATTTTTTCAAACATAAAATTGGAGCCATGAAAGTGGACCAAACTTATGTATTATAATGTTAATATATGCCAATGGCTAAATATATAGCCAATGGCATAAAAAACATGCACAACACATAAAAAATAACATTTAATGTCATGGCCACATGGCCACACGAATGCAAAGTAAAACCGCAGTGCATTGCTGCGCAAACAGGATCACAAGGAAAATATATTTAGTGTCATAAAACTGCAATGTATCACAATTAATGACTTCCCCATAATAGTCAATGGCACGCATGCTACACCACAACCATGGCGCAAGGGTTGCTAAGGGTCTGTGACAGTGTTCTGCGTGGTAACTAGGAATTAGTAGTCAATGCCATGGAAATGAGTCAAGTAATACTGAATCGCAAATGCCCCGCCGGCTTAAGGATGTACCATACAGAATAGCGGTACAACACCGAGGAGTGGCCTGGAGGTAAACATGACATCAAGAGAGAGGTGTGCCACCGTCGCTGTAAGCACATTGGAGCATTGCTAATCCGGGTTGACTGTTGCTAAGCAAAGCCGCAGGATAGGGGTGTGGAAGTAGCCATAGCTTTGCTTAGCTGAGAGCACACAAGGTAACCGAAAGTGCATGTGAACGTGGATGAAAACGCGCTCAAAACCCAGTAAATGGCTGTGCGCGCATCACAGCTGAAACAGGAAGGATACGGGAAGACAATAAGGAAATGCTGCAGCATGGTAATTGGAGTAAAAATGAGTAATTAAAACCTAGGAACTCACAGTGTGCCATTGACAACAGCTAACAAGGCTGCTAGCAGCTACCTGCAGAACAGGAAAGGGGAGGTGCAGTACATCAAAGAAAAGAGAACTGTCACAGCAGAACAAAGCAAACATGCAGTAGATCAGCTACATAATACATTTCCCAACACAATCGTGGGTTGTGAAAGTACAAAACAAGAAAGATGGCAGCTGGATGCATGCCTGACAATGGGAGGGGAATCAGGTTGAAAAGTGAAGTAAAGAGCAATAGATGAATCATGGCATCCAAGCGTAAGTCAACACCAAAGGGCACAATAGCCGTACCAGCTGTAAATCCAATAATTAAGATACCCCGCAGCTGGAATTGCACATACACACCCAATTACACCGGCATCATCCATTGCACAATAGTATAAGGTGTGAAAGCCCCACACACACTTGTGTATTCCCAGACACTCTGCACCATTGGTGTATACAGATGGAGAACTTTTAATATGTACATGTTAGGGGCAGCCATAGCTTTGATTCACCAGCATGTGTTGGAGACTGACGGTGGTGTGGAGGATGATGCTGACAATCATCTCAGACACCGGAGGAGGAGAAGAGTGTTCAGACCCAGGGTAACCTACCAGGGGCTACATGATCTGGAGAAAGTAGAGCATTACAGGGTGGACAGGGACACCATACAGCAACTTGTTAAGCTGTGCCGGCCATGCCTCAGAGCCAGAAGTAACAGAGGGGAACCTATCCCAGTTGACATGAAGGTATGTGTAAGCTTGAGAATACTAGCCACAGGTACCTTCCAAAGGCCAACTGGGAATATCATGGGGATCTCACAGGCATCAGCATCCAGGTACTCCACCAGTTCATGGATGCCAATGTACCACATGCCAATGAGCATATATACTTCCCCCGAACAAAGGAGTTGGCCAGCAATATGTGTCTCTTCCACCATGTGGCAGACTACCCGGAGGTACTGGGTGCAGTAGACTGCACTCACATACACATCAAGTCACCACCCAGTGAGCAAGGTAGGCTCTACATAAACTGCAAGGGATACCCCTCCATCAACTGCCAGGTCATGTGCAATGCCCAGGGCATTATCATGGATGTGTGTGCTGGCAGCCAAGGAAGCTATCACAACTCCCACATGTGGCATGCCTCACAGCTGTATCAGGTATTTGCCAGGGGGGCATCCTATATGGCCACCTGGTGGTGGATGCTATCTATGCACTGGAACCATGGATGATGACTCCCATCAGAAATGCACACACAGCCACGCATGAACTCCATAATGAGGCACACGCAGAAACCAGAATTATCATAGAGTGCTTGTTTGGGATGCTGAAATCATGGTTCCGTTGCTTGGACATATCTGGTGGAGCCTTGCAGTACTCTCCAGGCACGTGTGCCCACATCTTCAAAGTATGTGCCATGCTACACAATATGATCCTGTGGAAACAGCTGCAGCAGGGATAGAATGGTGAAGGCCCTCACAGCCCACCACCATTGCCAAGGGCCCCACAGGTACAGAGGGACTCAGACCACAAACACCCTGTGCCAGCCCCAGCAGGCAGATGGAGGCATGCCCAGTATGCCTATGCCTTGGCAAAGAGGGAATGTATAGCACACTCACTGACAGTATAGGCACTTATGGACTGACACCCTTCTCTACCTGCACGCACAGCAAACATGGATGGCACACACACACATGACCACCTGTAAATTGTCATGTATAGGTGGTCTACTGTGTGCATCCTACATAGGTAGCCCTCAACTATTGTACACACAACTGCCACTGGCACAAGGTACGTCAATACCTGAACAGTAAATTAAGCTATCAGCATGTGTCCATACTGTATGTATAGGTTCATAGATACATAGGTACGTACATGCCTAACTGCCTGAGACAACTGATAAGCATAGCCAAAAGGTGTCTGCTGTCACAACCCCATTGATTAACTAACTGTCCCTCTGTGGAGCAGAGCCAATTGAGGGATCCCTGGGATGTATCCACTGTTCCCCACCTACTCTGCAAGGATTCCCTGGAGTGTTAGTGAGGGGTTTTGTATAATGTAATCAGGGATGTAGTTCCAAATAATGGGGAGTATCCATGACAGGAATCTTCTCAGATGATTTACATGTTGCATAGTATACCTTAACCACAGCTTGCATATATAGGTAGTATTCCACAGAATAATAAACATGTGGAATGCACAACTGCTGAAATGTGCATTAATCACTCTTGCACTACCAGTGCCTGCTCTGAGAGGTAAAACACCACTGCCAGGATTAGAACACGCAACCATGTGCACAATCATCACAATAACATACCACTAAGCTGCCTGAGATGTACCAATGGCAGTTGTGTGGTAT
>NC_056726.1:733548477-733634576 GCF_019279795.1 Protopterus annectens | reverse complement strand
ATCACGAAATTCCATCACACTACAGCTTAGCTTCACCAATTACATGCAGGCTTAGTTCTACTGCCATATTGTACGGTACAATTCAATGCATTATATAGTATTTCGAGTCTAAACTGGAACTTCATATGTGTTTCTATATATTTTACTTAACAACATCCATCCGCCATATGCATGTTGTTCCGTCCTTTACCTTGACCGTGTGTATTTGTCCGTCCAGCTACGCTACTCTCCACATGTGATGTCCCAGCTTCCCCTTCTTTGCCTGTAGCACCCTGTTAGGACGTCCTGTTTGGTAGGCACCTGTTCCGCTATATGTGATCGACTTCACTGCATAGATAATCATCGATGCGGTGGTCCAACGACCCGACTTGTCCACATGTGTACAGTTATGTGCACCGTGTCGTATGCAAACCTAGATGGTTTGGACTACATGCGGGATGTACACATTCTGCTGACACATTCACATGCAGCCATTTACATATCTGTACCTGCGGTGGGTTGGTGACATGTGGGGTACGTATTTGCCTGCGTGGCATTGCCTAACACAAACATCTTACCACAGTTCAGGTATGCACATTGTGTGTGGTTGTATAGCTGCACACGGATGCTAGCAGGTTTGGGTGCAGAGGTATACATGGGTGGGACTGACATGTACAATGAGGCTATTGTGTACTACATCCGAATGCATGGGTTCTGCTTCTGGATATTACACTTCATCATACGCCATCCAGTGTATGCAACAGAGACGTTGCTGGGTGTGGGATATGTTGCTATGCACATGTTTGCCTGTGTTTGAGGTATCTTGCTTCCTTACTGTTGTTATGTCAACACAGCTACCCGGCTATGTACTGTCACTACTGCTTGTGACCATTATGGTTGGCACCTTTTCCAATGCCCATAGTGAGCATGTTATGTGGAAACTTCGAATTTGCAGGACTACACATACCCACGGCTAGTGCAGTTGACAGAACTTCACTTGTTTGCCATACTATAAGTTTATTCTGTAAGCATTTGGGTTCCTTATTTATGTTCTTATGCCATGTCTGTGTTTCATATAGTAATGTATATGTTTTATGCTACTATTACATGTATATTGCGGGAATTTTCTTGACAGGGGATCGGAGGTCATTTTCCATTTTTACGATTGTTGCAGGGACACCTCTGTCCAGTCAGGGACTGTCCATGGCACATTGGGACAGCAGGTAACCCTGGTGACCATGCCCATGTCGCTACTGGGGTTTCCACCTTTTCCAGTTTCCGATCTGGGATATTTCCGGGACTCACATCTGACTTTACAGGCCGACACATACACACGGTCACTATATAGCATAGAACTTCACTTGTTTGCCTAAATATAAGCTTATTGTTGTGGCAATTTGCTTGCTTATTCTGTTTCTTGTGTCATTTAGGTATTTCTGTTACAGAAATAACCAATTCATGCTACCATTACATTAAATACGGGATATCATTGTGTCCTACAATCGTAGCACATCAGCCATTTCTAATATGATTTTTCGGGACACAACTGGCCATGGAGAGACTGCCCCAACCAAAGTGGGACAGGTGGTGACCTTAATCACTGCTCCTATGTCGGTGCGGCGCTGACATGCGGCTGTACACCTTCTCTGAGTGTAAACACTGACGGTGCATTGCGGGACGAACGCGGTCTTATGCGTATCCTTTGCTCCTTGGACGGGTACACTTATGCCTTCGTGGCTTGTATTTGCTTCTCCGTTAATTTGGGACGGGTACTATGTTGCATACTGTCCGTGCGTTTCATTCTGCACGGGACCTGGCTGCTGCCATTACTATTGTGGGCGGACCGTGGCTGTCAGCACATTAGGTTGCTCACCTCATGCCGGCTTAGACACGCCTCCAGATGCATCCTACCTGGGCTCGCTCACGTACACTATGCACGTGTCTGTGATTCCGGTGCACTCTCATTAATATGTATATGGCGCTACTGCACCGGCTATTCACTGCACCGCCAGCGCATGCCTTACGCCGGCCTTGCGCCGAGCTTCATGAATCCCAGGGAATGTTTATTTATGTAGTATAAAAGCATAGTTATGCAAATCACAACCAAATTAAAGGAAAATGCCAAAATAATTAACTATAATTTATAAAGTATAAAATGTGAGCTCAGACCTTCCTAGACTAGATGAATAGTTACAGGAAATGTTGTGAAAACATGATCAAAAGTAAGACTGATTGCCAGACAAGTAGCTCGAGTTTTTCTAAAACATTATTGTTATTAAAACATAATTGTTAAAAACAGGGATTAGTGTATTAGAAATGCTGGTAAACTGGATTAATCCTGACAGGATAAGATATTTTACAAATTGTTAATAGCTATCATAATTGTTATTATTGTATTGTTTAGTATTAAATCGTATTTCAGTATACAGACCCAAACGACCCCCTGGCCAACTTCTACATTCCTATACTACAGCTAAAAAATGGAACTTGCTTCCTTCCCTTCTAAGAGTCACTACAAGCTATGAACACTTCAAAGCTCTTCTCCATTCTCACCTCTCCCAAAACTGGAAATGTAATTGTATACTTCCTACCTAGATTGCTCACCTTGGCACCCCTCCCTCTACTTCTTTATCACCACTCTCTTCCTGATTAAACCCTGTATTTATTCCTTTTAAGCATTCTCCTCCCTCTGCCCACTTGCAGGTCTAGTCTCACAATTGAATCTTTTGCCTTTGTCATAAGGTATACTTTTGACTCTAACACATCATGAATATTGGTCTATCCATACTTTTTCATCTTCCTCCTGTCACCTCTTCTCCTTTAAATTCATTGCATCTTCTTCACTTCTCATCTGTTTTACTGCTCTTGCATTCAAGATCTATATATAATTTCCTTTTATCTCTCTCTACTTCACTAACAATACAGTTTCATAATTATATTAATTTCTGAAGTATACTGCCAAATGTACTACATTTTTGGAAATTGTTAAAGTGTTAATCTGTTAGAACTCAGAGTGTTTTTGTGTGTAATGTATTTTTATGGAGCTTTTCTCCCCGGGCCTCCACTGAAAATGGGCTTTCGGGCCCAGTGGACTTCCCCGGTTATCAAACTGGAAATAATAATAAATAATAATAATAATAATTATATTTACAACCTGTTAAACTATAAAGCTATACAAGAGATGGTTTAAAAAACAAGAGATGGCTTAAAATTGCTTTATTACAGCTATACAAGAGAGAGTAAAGATATGTAAAAAATTGAACAAGACTGGTCACTATTCACTATTTTAATATGTTTTGATAAAACAATGTTGGTATAAAAAAGCATGAATGTTTCTAATTGCTGAGTATGTAGTTTAAAATAACAGGACATATGCCTTTGGTGCCAATTCCACTAGATATTTCTAAAGAGACATAAACATTTTCAAAGATTTTGCTTAATATTGATGTTATTAAATTTGTAAGATTAGACTAAATGTACTTTATAGTCATTATATGTACAAATGCAGAAGAATTTAGTACAAATGAAATTAATGTCTGGTAATGAATATGTGTAAAAAACATGTTTAAAAAAATGGGTCCACGGTACCTACTAGATTAAAATGCATAAATAGCAAATAGTCTGTGTAAATACATACTGTACAGGATACAATGTAATAAGTTCAAAAGTAATTTGTCAAGTTGTAATATCACTGGTTTTACCCCAGTTAGAGGAAAATTATACTAAAATATTGTACTCATACAGCTAATGGACTAATATGTACATAGCAATCTTTAGTATATAAATCATGTTTTTTTTAAATCCTCAAGTATTAAATATACTGAAATAATTACATTCAAATATCTAAGCCCAGTTCAGTACTTTATGTTCACTTCACTATTTTCAGCAGTGTATAAATGCTTGCAGTAGCACATAGTTCTTGTCTCTTATAGATATTAGTCTATTTCTAATCTTTTGATATTAATAAAAGTAAAGAGTTCATTCAGCAGTTGGAAAGACTTAATAAAAGAGTTCTAAATCATAAATGAAATTTTGTGATTGCAAAACAATAAATTAATCAAGTTAAAAAATAAAATTAAAGCAGATGCAGCCCATAATTGATGAAATATTTTCAGAGAATGGTCTTGAAAAGAAAAAGTTGTTAAATACATTCAATTTTGGTAGTAATACTTTTATATTATTGTATTAACTGTGTAAAATTGCATTTTGACTTGTATCAAAAAAAGACTAAAGGTTTTGTTTCTTAATGTGTTTTCTATATAAGGTGATCAAAAATACATATCAGTATAAAATGTTTTGCATGCATTAAAATAAAAAGAGGGAATTGTAAGATTATGCTCAACAGGGGTTTAAGGTTGAAAGTAATTCTGTTACAAATATGTAACATAAATAAGGTATAACATAAAGCTTGCTTAAATGCAGAAACAGTTTAGTAATATGTGATCAGCATCCATACTAAATGAATGTGTCTTGGAAAATAAGGAATCTGCTGAATGGATATTTTTTCCTTACAGACTTAAAAACAGGATGTATGCAAGAGTAAAAATGCAAAATCTGCTTTTAAAGAACACTGTGACAATGTGTTTCCTTAAAAAAACTTGTTTTTCTGCATTTACAAATAGAATACTAAAGGCAAAAAACAGGATGTTCACACTTTCGGAAAGCTGAAAAATAATATCATTAAGTCAGCAGTTTGTGTCAACATCTGCAACAATCAGTATTGTTTCTACAGGATGAGCAATTCTCCAAAGAGAATACCAAGAGGAAATGTATATGTATGTGCATGAATAAAATTGTATATAAAGATCTGTATTAACCCAGTTATTTTAGGGGTATTGGTAGGGACACATTTGTCCCGAGGTAAATGTTATACCTCTCACATCATCTGTACTATATGAGAAGTAAAGTGAAACAGTACTTTAAACTGCAAATTTAGTCCATCTGGTTTATTATAAAAAGTTATTTGTTACTGCTCTCAGTTGATACTTTAAAGTATATTTTCTCATCAGTGTATATTCTGCAAGTTTTGATACTGCAAAGTATATTTTCTCATCAGTGTATATTCTGCAAGTTTCTGTATGCAAATATAACCAGACTTTGATGTCAGCAGAATCCAGCCAGCAAGACTGAGTGTCTTAAGAAGACTTCAAATCCATCACAGTAAGCAGCAACATATAATTTTTCAAGCACATTTGCCTTTGTTTATGGTTTTGGGTTCTATTCCCACTCCAGGGTATTGAGAGCTATGGTGAGAAGTGAGAACTGAATTCACTAAACGATAGCCATTTAAGTTTCAGTCTTCTTATCTTTCAGGATACTGCTGATTTGGCATAGTGTTATGTTGCTCTGACTGTAGTGCACAGGGTCCTGGGTTCAAGACTTGGCAGTGAAATGCATGGTGGTAACACAACATTTTATTCCAGCAAATTTCCAAAATTATACAAGCAATGTTTAAAATGTGTCCCTGTTTTTCAGCCTTTTGTCACCCCCCCAAAAAAAACTGAAATTGGAAATAAGTGCAAGAAGCTGTGCAAGATGCCTATGGCATGCACTGCTGCCATTCTCTCTCTCTCTCTCTCTATATATATATATATATATATATATATAGTGTGGGTGTGGAAATAGACTTTTATGATAGAAATGTTCTGAATTGGGCAGTTTTGTCATTATTGGTTCATGCATTTTGTTTCATTGCCTGCTGGAAAAAAGTTCAAACAATAAATTTAAAATCTGTTCTGTCTAACAAGTGTGCTGTAGTATTCAAGGAATATAATTTAATAAAGTCAGGAAGGTGTATCAAAGAACACATGTATGTTTTTGTTTTGTGTGCAAGTGGACAATGATGTGAAAACAGCCCAAAGGTAATCTTTATCCACCACTGGCCAGATGCATTTTCTTTGGATGTGGTGTGGGTTTTAATGCATGTGAGTTTCAATGGCAGATAAGTTTTAATGCCAAGTCTATTATAATTGTGAGACAGTAATGCTTTCTTTAGCAGATGTCAATTAGTGTTTGTGCATTGTGCTATAAAATGTAAAATAAAATCCAAATAATCATTGTAGAAGTAAAGCAGTATGCACACATTAGCGTTTAAGGTAAAGGGGATGAAATAGTCAAGTAATGGGACATTGATATAGTTGCAGTGGGACTCTGGTGCCATATTTTGGTTATCTGTTCTTCAGTTTGCATTTGAAAGTTGGTATCTCACAATTCCAGTGGAGTGGGTGGGGTTATGGCATTTTGTATGCAAATTTTATGCTAATCAGCATACAGATTTGTACCTCTTTTTCATGGGCCTTATCGAGATTTTTGATGTTTCCAGGTTGAGATGTATGCCAGTAACAGATAGGCTGCTTAAAGCACACCAGTCTCACTGATGAACAGATAGTCTTTCTTAGTAAGGTTAGGACAACACAGAAACTACAAAACAGACAAGAATTCAGCAAAATCTGAAAACCGGACTCTACTTGTTAAAGAAAGGCAGGAAATGATTAGAGAGAGAGGATTTTTTTTTTTTTTTTTTCAAAAATAAAAACAGATACAGTACAAACACTTTTAAAGCAGAAAAATGGCTATCACACTTGAGTGTGTAGCCCTCAACAGTTCAACAGTTGAGAAACACTTAAAAATGATCTGTTAAAATGTAAACAGCATCAGAATTCAAAAAACAGTTCAAATAAGTTGCAAAGTTAATAAAAAATGCTCAGAATAGTGCGGCTAGTGAAAATAAGCAATAAAAAGCAAGACAGAGATACTTAATCCACTCAAAGTCTTCCTTTTCTCTCTCTGCTGCTGTAGAACTCTGCAGGACTCCCAAGCAGGATCTTGCTGAGGTAATACAAGTGTAAAAACCGCGCAAATACAGGTTTATAAACAGAAAGATGAAAGGGATAGAAATAGCCCAAAATGGCCAATAAAACTACAGATTCTTAGCTGAAACCACTCCTCCAGCAACAGATAGGCTGCTCAAAGCTCACCACTCTCATTGCTAAACAGAGAAGCTTCCTTCTATCTTAGTAAGGTCTGGGCAACACAGAAACTACAAAACAGCCCAGAATTCAGCAAAATCTGAAAACCAGACTCTACTGGTTATAGAAAGGCAGGAAATGAGTAGAGTGATAGGATTTTTTTTTCAAAAATTAAAACAGATACAGTAAAACAAATACTTTTAAAGCAGAAAAATGGCTATTGCACTTGAGTGTGTAGCCCTCAATAGTTCTACAGTTAAAAATGATCAGTTAAAGTGCCAACAGTATCAGAATTCAAAAAACAGTTCAATAAGTTGCAAAGTTAATAAAAAATGCTCAATAGTGCGGCTAGAGAAAATAAGAAATAAAAATCAAAACACACATCCTAGCCAACTTTCAGGCTACTGTTGAGCATAAGCTGGAGGCATGCTGTAATACGGCTGCATAAGTTGCCTTCAACAAACAATACCGCAGCAACCAGTGTATTGCCCTTAAGACTTTAACTTGGCTTGAATTGTCTCAACACTTAGATTACCTACAGCTTATCTCAACATACAACACAACATTATTCACAAAGTCAATGGCGGCACTGCTTTACTACTGTTCCTGTCAACCTAACTGACTACTTAAATCTAATGAACAACATCTTATCAATGTACGTAAACTATAAAAATACTCTGGCCAAACTCTCTACTCATACTATGCTGACAAATGGAATTCTATCCCTCTGCAAATTAGATCTATTTCTAACCTGTCCATCTTTAAACTACTACTAAAATATCACCTAAATAAAATGTGGACCTGCTCCTACACTGCCCCAGACTGAACTGCTCCATCCCTGCTTCTACCACCTGCATACTTTGACAATGTTCAGAGAGAAGGAATTAGTAAAATCTATTTCTTAGACAAATATCAAATATATGTTTGCCTTGCCTATATTATCTAGTAGTCTCTGCTCCAGTGAGTGTACTCAGTATGTTTATTGTCATTTCTATGAACTGCAACTTGTAAATACTCAAACTGTTAACAACTTTCTTTTTCATGTTGTTATAACTGTCTAAATATAGAATGTATAAGTTCACACAGTATGTGTGTTGATTATTTTTCTTGCTTCCTTTCTTTACTTTACCTGATGGTTTCTGCATTTCAGTTATATGTGTGCATCTATATATATATATATATATATATATATATATATATATATATATATAGGT
Source organism: Protopterus annectens (assembly GCF_019279795.1). NCBI lineage: Eukaryota > Metazoa > Chordata > Ceratodontiformes > Protopteridae > Protopterus > Protopterus annectens. Next base: position 733,626,415 of record NC_056726.1, on the reverse strand, counting down.
TCATAGGTAGGTGCTAGGCTATCTGCCTGAAGGCATTTATAAGCCTGAACAGAATGTGTTGGCTTTCACTGCCCCCTTAGATTAGTTCCCTGTGCCTCTTTCCAGCAGAGCCACTAAAGTGATCCCCGGAGTAAACTTTCTGCTTCCCATCCATTCGTTAAGGTTTCTCTTGAAAAGTACTAGCGAAGAGCTCTGCCTAATGGAGATTGGAATCTTGTTCCAAAGCATGGGAAGTCTCTGGGACAGGAATCTGTCCCTCCAGCATGTCCTATTTATTGCTGTGGTGAGGTTTAGATCCTTAGAGCGTATGGCTCGAGGGGATAAGACTTTCTTTAGGTGGAGCATGTCCATCAATTCTGGTTCGGACATGGCCTTGTATGTCAGGCAGAGATCACCTCTTTTTTTAGGTATGTATATATAAATATATATATATATATATATATATATATATATATATATATATATATATATAATAGTTATATTTTTGTTTTTGCTTACTGTCTAACTCGTCGTTCAACCCACTCCACTCCTCTACCCTACCCCCTTTCCCGACCACTACCACTACTCTTACACTTATGCTTCTTAGCCACATCCACACTAATAAAGAGACTAGTCACTTCATTGTTGCATCATCTGTCCTCCTGTACTCTCCTACTCTATCTCCACCAACCTAACTCAACACTCTTCCAAACCCCTCACTCATTCCTACTACCCAGTATCTTTCTATTTATATTCCTCATCTTCACAAGTCCCACTCTCTTTCCATCATGCATTACACTGTAGATATCCCAACTGCTCTATACCCCTAACACACCATTCTTCACTAGCGTCTATTTTAACATTATTTACTACTATGCCACTACCAACCACACACTCATTACTTAATATTCATAGTTTCCTATTTCTTTATGTACTTGTTTAGCTCACAGTTCTTAATGCTATATCTGTTCCCTCTAAACCCACAACAGTTACATCAGTTCATATGCCACATTTAAATAGTTACTCATATATCTTCTCAAGCTCTTTCTTATATGCCCACTAATCTTCCCCAAACTAAAAATTCTACCTAAAAAACTTCATGCACCTTTAATCAACATGCACCGTGTTAGACCCCAAAATGGCCAAAAACTATCCATCTATACACCCAGACTTTCAACAATAGTTCTTAGTGGTGATATCCATCCAGTCCAGGACCCGCTTCTGCTAACCTAGCCCATCAACTCAACTCCTTCAAATTGCTACATATAGTCATCTTAAACTTCCAAAATATTCGTAATAAAATCACAGACTTCCACCTGGACATCCTAAAACAAACCAGACATTATTGTCACCAAAGAGACCTGGCTTAAATCAAATATAAAAGACTCTGAATTTCTCCCCCAGGTTTCAATACTATAAGGCTATATAGACAACCCAGTAAAGGAGGAGGCATTGCACTCCTCTTCAATAGATCCTACTACATGACCTCTTTATCTGACACCATTCCCAAATTCTCCACTGCTGAACTCTTCATATCATTCGGAAAATAAATAAAACCAAAAACCTATGCATTTTAGTTCTGTATATTCCCCCAGACAACAATATACCTATCCTAGAAGATTTCCTTGCCTGGATCTCCAGCACTGTCAAGAACTAAACCATTACACTGAGTGATGTTAACATTAATTTGTCACAGTTCTGCACTAAATTCCCATCCTCCATTAACTTATTTAACTTCAATCAGTTAACTACATTCCCAACCAGATTCAATAAAGGTAATAATAAGGGCTTCATCCTAATCTGGATACTTGTCAGTGACCCTAAAAGAATCTCCTCAGCAGGTCCTCTCCCAAATACTCTAAGTGATCATCTTCCTTTTTTGTGCTCAGAACATCTACTTCCCTACAAAAAGAACACCGCTATATACAAACACGGATTTTCACTAACTTTGATCCTCAAACATTCCTCAAATTACTTAAACATATGGACTGGAATATTCTAAAAATCATTGCACTTGATAATACAGTCAACTACTTTAATACTACATTCCTAGAAATTCTTTACAAGCTAGAACCCCTCTGAACAAAAAGAATAAAATCTAACTATGCTTCATGGTTATCCACATCTACTAAACGATTAATGCAAAACAGAGAGAAAATCTGGGGCTCTTACTTCACTTCTAAACCCATGCACAAAAAACAATATTATTCCTTTTCTTAATAAAAGTCACCCAGATATTGCCAATCTCTTTAACACCCATTTTACCAATACCATATCTAACATCACAACCAACTTCCCTCAAATTCACTGTACCTCTATGTGTACGACTACTTCACCAGCTTCATCTTCCCATCTCACCCATTACTCTACCTCCCCATCAAATATCAATGCCACTAATGTTTCTACCCAACAGACTATCTCTTAAACTCTAAAACCCATTCCTACTACTACCATAAAAAGACTGCTCCTTAAACTAAAGCCTGGTTTGAACGTGGCTGATGATCTACACTCAGAATACCTAAAACTAGCTGCTGAAGCCATTGCTTACCCCATCAGCAAACTGATAAATAGATCCATCATTGAATCCTACGTTACAAATACCTGTAAAAGAACATTTATCCTACCCCTTTGCAAAGGATGTGATCCCACAGATCTCTCCAATTACCATCCTAGTGCAATATTTTCTTCCATTTCTAAAATCCTTGAGAAATGCATACAGGTTCAACTTCTTGACTTTCTCAATTGGAATCAAATACTATCTCCTATATAACATAGCTTTAGACCAGGTCACAGCACCATGACCACTTTGATTTTCTTCTTGGACATAATCAGTAATGCTAGTGACTGGTAAAATTGTTTCCTCACTATTTGTCGACCACTCAAAGGTGTTTGATATAGTTTCTCAACCACTACTTTTAAACCAACTTTCTCAAAGTGGTCTCTCTCCCTCTTCACTCAACTGGTTCACAAGTTACCTATCAAACAAGCAACAAGCAGTTAAATAAAACACCTCCCTCTCTCCCTGTCTCCACAACCCTGTCAATGCTCCCCAGGGTTCCATACCAGGACCACTCTTATTTAGCACCTTATCAATAATTTATATTCCTCACTCAACCAGGGTTCTCTTATTCAATATGCAGATGATTCAGCTATCACCTCTTCTGCCAACTCTGTTTCTGATCTCCAAAATATCACACAACTAGCTTTCTCCTCCATATAAAATTGGCTAAATAAAAATCATCTGTTAGTCAACCGAAATAAGACCAAGCTAATTCTATTCACTCATAAGGGAAAAAAAACATAAACAAAGACCAATTTACTGTACACTCTCAAAATAAAAGAGTATTTCAAATAGTATCCTACACTAGATTACTAGGTGTTATTACTATTACTAAATTACTAGGTGTAATAATAGATGAGCACCTAAAATTTCACTTATATACTCATCATAACATCAAAAAACTCATTAAAAACTGGGCATTCTGTATAGGCATAAACACTTTCTTACCTAGTCTCCCAAAAAGATCTTTGCATCCATGAATCTACTACCCTCTCTAACTTATGGAGCTCCATTATTTACTAACTTAATATCTACCCGTCAATCAAAGCTTGAAACATGTTATAACAAAATAGCTAGATTTTTTTAATTGCCTTTGTGACACCCGTGCCATGGCCCAGCAATCTAGGAGCCTTAATCCTCACCACTAACAACAGAGAGGGCTTCTCATATTAGAGCAAGGATAACAAATACCACAGTAAAGTACAATTTCCCTTAAGTGCACACAGAGATCACAGTCAGTCTGGGGCTGGTTGCTCCATTGCTCTCCAGGTCCCCAATAAGACTCCCCACTGGCACAGCTATAGGGTCCAGATCTCAGCCTAGCTGGCATGCTAACCTCCAGCACCCTCTCTGTCCAACCAGTGCTTCATGTCCCTGCTCAAGTAGCTGACACAAACACACACACTTTGAGATAAGTATTTATACAACTTCACAGACACTCCTGGGAAAGCCTGACACAGATTCTCCAGCTATGCCCCTTTACCCAGACTATACGGTAGTAATCACTGCCACCACCAGCTAATAATTATCAGCTACCCAAAGGCCCTTAAAATGGTGTCCAGTTATTACTGCGCAATATTATTATCCAATAGTAGTGCAACATAAGCAATCTTAAGGCTTTAACCACGAAACAAATAACCAATGTATAGAAAAAGACAACAACAGCGTTGAACCAAACGATTTAATAGTTGAGCGCTTTCATCCGCTGATATAGCAGGACTTCGTCAGAACAAGGAGTCAATCAAACAGTCAGCATAAATACCCATGAAACCAAAGAAAATGTCACATAATTAATTAAACCAATTAATCAGTAAAAGTAGGATGTAAAAAGCAGAATGTATTATTTTATTTATCATTTGTTGACCGGGAAAGCCTGACTAGGTTCCACAGAGGCTGTTTTCAGTGGAGACCCGGGGAGAAATGCTCCAAATGCATGTCTTTGGAATGTGGGAGGAAACCGGAGTATCCAGAGGAAACCCACACGAACACGCAAACTCCACACAGAAGGCACCCCAGCCGAGAATCGAACCGGAGAACCTCTTGCTGTGAGGTGACAGCGTTAACCACTGCACAACTGCGCCACCCATATATTAAAAATGTGTATGTATATATACATATATAGAAATTATTGTATAATAAATCATCACAATAAATGTAATATATAAACCTTAGAGTAATAAAAGATTTAAAAAAATATATATAACAAATAAATAACATATATGAAAATTAAATAGCATACATAGATTTTAGTTTCAATAAACTAGCAATGGAAATAACATAATTAAGCCCAGGAAAACAAGATGCATTGCATTTTAACTGCCATCTAAGTTCCAAAAATTAAAAAAAAATGTCATGAGGACCCCCTCTAGGATCTGTGACTACATTGTCAATGACAGAAAATTTAAAAGTATGAGTAGAAAATTTTTTTATTTACATATAAAGTGTATTACATTCATCCTTTTTAGAGATGTCATAATTATGTTGATAAATTCTATATCTAAATTGCCTGATAGTTTTGCCGATGTAAAAACACAACACTGGCATAAAGCAACATAAACAATGCCTTTACTATCACAATTAAATCTCCTTTTATATTTGATTTGTCCAAAACCATATACAAAACAATCAGTACCTTCAAGAATGAATCTACACTGTGAACAACATCCACATTTGGACATTCTGCCACTAGGTAAAGATGGCAAAGGCCTTTCAATGAGGTTTTTCAAACACATATCCTTTCGATACACTATAAAGGGTTGTTCACCTAATTTATTAAAAATGTCTTGATCACATCTGAAAATTCTCCATAACTTCCAAATAATGTGATTGCTTTCCATAAATTGTAAATTGAAAGGTAAAATAAGGGCCTTACTGTATAAAGTCCTAGAAGAATCACATCCTAAATTCAAATTTTGGACTATGGGGTTACCCAATAAAGGGGTGTAAAACCCATGCAACCTCTTTGTCTGAACTTCAGAAAATATTTCTGTTAAAAAATCTTGTGGGTAGCCCCTCTTTAAAAACATGTCCAATAATTTACTACATTCTTCAAAGAATTGCTGTTCATTACTAACCATTCTGGATAGTTGAACACATTGGCCTTTGACTATGGCCTTCTTTTGATGAATGGGGTGCCAACTTTGAAAGTGGTGATACGAATTTGAATAGTAGGCTTCCTAAATAAGGTAGACTCATATCTGTGTAGTAAAGTGTTCTTAACCAACGTGACATCAAGAAAATTGATTTGTACATTGTCACATGACATAGTAAACTGTAAAAATTCTGTCGAATTATTGATAAATGCAAAAAATTCCTCTAATCTTTCCATACTATCATGCCAAAAAATAATGATGTCATCAATAAAACGCCTGTAAAGACACCAACAATCTCTATATTCAGAACTAAAAACAGTATTAATTTCCCAGAATGCCATTACGACATTGGCAAAAACAGGTGCACAAGCAGAACCCATGGCCACTCCATGTGTTTGTTTGAATAAATGGCCCTCAAAACTAATGAAATTGTTTTGTAAAACAATTTCCATGAGACTACTCAATAAAAACACTTTTGTCATGACCTAAATCAGAATGAAGGGCTAAAAGTTGAAAAAAAAAACAATCAATACCAATGTGGTGGGGAATACTGGAATACAGATCCTTGACATCAATACATACAAAAATGATGTCATCCATGTACAAAGTGCCATTAACAACAGAAATAAAATCCCATGAATCTTTGAGTAAAAAATAATAGTTTATAAACACAGCTTTTGTCTCCCGGTCAATATATTTGCCAATAAAAAAGGTCTTAGAACCCTTAGCATCTACAATTTGCCTCAATGGGGGATCTTCCAAACATTTATGGACCTTCAGAAGACCAAATACTGTGGGTGTTCTAGGAAACTGAACTTTAAAATACTCTAAGACACCCAAGGAAATCTGGTTATTAAGAACCAGATCCTCTAAAAACAAATCAATCCGGTGCAATGCACCATTTAGCTCATTTAAAGAAATGTTCACATAAACATCAGTAAACAAAATAGCTAAAATGTTGTTAATATAACCATTTTAACTCATGACAACTAGACCACCACCCCCCTTGTCTGGTTGCATGATACGTATCGAAGTATCATCTCTAATCTCTTGTAATAAATGAAACTCGTCACACGTCAAGTTAACAGGGCATTTCAGATGACCAATTGAGTTTCCTTAAATATAGTTTAAGTTGAACAAGAATTTGATCAATCTTGCCCTTTTGTGCAGGGACAAATGTCAGGCCCTTTTGAAAAAAGATTGGCCCAGGCTTCAGTGACAACAACATGACTGTAGTTGAATATTTTGAAGTCACCCAGGGTGCTGTAGACAATCCTGACACTGGAATCTGTATTTAATTCCAGTACTCCTGTCTCCACCCTAATCTCCCCTTGCCTCTTCCCTTCCCCTTCCCTCTGTACCAAGATTGGTGGGGGTGGGAGTAATTGGCCTGATATGTTGAATGTTGTTGACCGGTATTCTGGTTGCCCCCCCCCCCGATTCATTAATCTCTCTGATCTCCTCAGCGGGGGCTGTTCTAAAGGGGAGTGGTATTGTGCAAATTCTCCTGAACATCAGTAACATCTAAGCCAGACCCATTGACATTGTCTAAATTAATAGACTCACTACCCTTACCAGTGTGATAAACACCTGGTGGACGTGGGTATGCTAAACCCTTAGCATAATCCTGTTGGTCTCTGGTAAATTTCTTAGTTTTCTGGCTTTGAGATCATGTAAAACCCGGTCATTTTTAACAAAAATCGCTTCATACTGTTCCCTTTTAAAGTCAAATAACAAGTCCTTTTTAATAGACAAATCCAAAGTATCAATGGATTTTTGTAAATCAGTGATTTGTTTCTCGTAATGTTTAACCAAACTCTGCAAAAGTTCACAACCCTGTCTGTTGAATAAAACTAATTAACTCACAATGTAATTCTGCGTTGTTGACAAGGCCAGCTGGATACTTCCATGAACGAAGCCCTTTAGGTATCCTTTCAGTTTTGATACTTTCTCATAAATATTCACATTCCAGTTGGTATTTTCTGTATTTCAGAACCATGTCCTGAAATGACTTAAGCTGTTTGTCCAAAGTACCAAATTCACTTTCCTGCCTGTTGAAACCTGCCAGAAAGGCAGAACCCTCTTTAAGCCAAGTAGTAAGACTGATGTTAAATGAATTCATCACGGAATTACTCGGACCAGGTGCAGGGTTCAAGAAATTACTTCCTGAACCATTAGTACTATCTTCAATTGACACCGAGACTCCTGTACGTTGTCCTGGTGGAATTTCTTCATCATTACTCAGCCCTGAATAAGCACCAAAAAGCTGACTGTTGTGCCAAGAAGTAGAGGGCTGTGCAACCTGAGTTCCAACATCGGGAAATTGATTTTTAGATCCAAAAGACGAAATCTGTCCTCCCGTGTCTCCCACATGTGAATCACCTGTTTGTCGCATCAGTTTGTGAACTATAGCAGTTAGGTTAATAACTGCTTTGGATAAAGAATTAATCTTTTCTTCCATGCTGGTGCAACACCGCAGTTGCCATAAACATGACACCAACCAGGTAAAAACCACAAAACAAATAACAAATGTATAGAAAAGACAACAACAGCATTGAATCAAATGATGTAATGGTTGAGTGCTTTCATCCGCTGATATAGCAGGACTTCATCAGAACAAGGAGTCAATCAAACAATCAGCATAAATACCCATGAAACCAAAGAAAAAGTCACATAATTAATTAAACCAATTAATCAGTTAAAGTAAGATGCAAAAAGCAGAATGTATATTAAAAAATTGTATGTATATATACATATATAGAAATTATTGTATAATAAATAATCACAATACATGTAATATATAAACCTTAGAATAATAAAAGACGTAAAAAAATATATAACAAATAAATAACATATATGAAAATTAGATAGCATACATAGAGTTTAGTTTCTACTCATACTTTTAAAATTTCTGCCATTGACAATGTAGTCAAAGATCCTAGAGGGGTCTTGTGACATTTTTCTTGAATTTTTGGAACTTAGATGGCAGTTAAAATATAATGCTTCTTGTTTTCCTGGGCTTAATGATGTTATTTCCATTGCTAGTTTATTGAAACTAAAATCTATGTATGCTATCTAATTTTCATATATGTTATTTATTTGTTATATATATATATATTTTTTAAGTCTTTTATTATTCTAAGGTTTATATATTACATTTATTGTGATTATTTATTATACAATAATTTGTATATATGTATATATACATATAACTTTTTAATATACATTCTGCTTTTTACATCTTACTTTAACTGATTAATTGGTTTAATTAATTATGTGACATTTTCTTTGGTTTCATGGGTATTTATGCTGACTGTTTGATTGACTCCTTGTTCTGATGAAGTCCTGCTATATCAGCAGATGAAAGCGCTCAACTATTAAATCGTTTGGTTCAATGCTGTTGTTGTCTTTTTCTATACAATCTTAAGGCTTTGGAAGGGCTTATTACAGGATCACTTAGGTTCATAGGTTCATAGGTTCATAGGTTTATACTAGGCTATCTGCCCTAATGCATTTATAAGCCTAGCCCAAATTTTTGTGGCTTATGCCACCCCTTATATGAAAAAATACTGTGCCCATTAGTTTGTTGTGCCTCTGTCCAGCAGTGACACAGAGATGATTCCCGGGATAAACCTATGATCTCCCATCCACAGGTCAAGATTTCTCTTGAACAGAGCCAGCGAGGTGCTCTGCCTCATATGGATCGGGATTTTATTCCACAGCATACGGAGTCCCTATGTGATAAATCTATCCCTCCAGTACGTCCTATTTAGATCCGTGCTAAGGTTTAAGTCACTTGCTCTAGTGGTTTTGGTGGATTTGGATTTTTTGAGGTGGAGCATGTCCATTAATTCCGGGTTGGACATGGCCTTGTATGTCAGGCACATGTCACCTCTGAGCAGACGGTATGCAACTGAATAGAGCTGGAGTTTCTTCAATCTGGCAGCATATGACAGATTTTGGAGTCCCTTTATCCTTTTGGTGAGGAACTTTTGGGGTCTCTCCAATTGCTGCAGATGTCGGGTGAGATACATCCAGAATGGGGCATTGTACTCGATCATTGGTCTGATAAGTGAAGAGTACAGGGGAACAATGACCTCACTAGATCTGGATGTGAATCCCTTCATGATCAGGTGGGCAATGTAGAAGGTCTTTCTAACCACTTTAGCAATGTGAGTGTCAAAAGAAAGGCCACTGTCAACCTGGGTCCCCAGGTCCCTGATAACCTCTTCTGTGCTTAGTGGATTGCCACCTATATGGTAGCTTGGGGTTACCTTGTTTTTCCCGAAGGGTATGACTATACATTTTTTGGCGTTTAACTTCAGGTCATGGCTCTGGCACCAGCTATCTGTTTCAGTGAGTCCTTTCTGAAGGATATCCGTGTCCGATGCACTTTCCACTATGGCACCCAGTTTGCAGTCGTCTGCAAACTTTGATAGCCAAAGTCCTCCCATGTTGGCCTGTACTTCTGAGAAGTAGATGCCGAACAATAGGGGGCCAAGGACCGAGCCCTGTGGGACACCACTTGTGACCGGCTTGGAGTCTGACATAGCGCCAGCAACTCTAACCCTGTGGGTTCTGTCCTTAAGCCAGTTTGCAACCCATCTTGTGACATATGGGTTTACATTTAAGCTGGTAAGTTTTTCTACAATACCCGAGTGGGGTATTGTGTCGAAGGCCTTTGCAAGGTCAAGGTAGGCTGTATGGACTGCCTTTCCCTCATCAATGGCCTTGGTGACTGTTTCGAAGAAGTCGACCAAGTTCAAAAGGCATGATCTGCCCTTGACGAAGCCAAACTTCGTCGGGTCCAATGTCTGCAAGTCCCCTATATCTTTGTTTATGAGCTCCATTATGATCCTCTCCATAGCTTTGCAGAGTAGACTTGTTAAACTTATGGGGCGGTAATTACCAGGGTCCGTAGAGGCACTGCCTTTGTGGAGTGGGACTACAGTTGCCGTACGCCACTCCTTGGGCACGTATCCTGTGGTAAGGCTGAGATTAAACAGCTGCCTTATGTGCGGGTTTAATTCCTCATTTAGCTCGTGTAGCACACAGCTGGGGACACCATCCGGTCCCATTGATGCTGTGTTTTTAGCTTTAGAGAGAGCAGCTTTCACCTGCGCATTTGAGATGTCTGGGAGGCTACACTCTGCTGGGATAGTTATCTCTCCTTTGGGGGGGGAGAGGGGCGTGAAGTTTGCACTGAACCTGTCTGCCAGTATGTTGGCAATGTCTGTGGGTTCAGTGATTTTTGTATCATTTTGGACTAATTCTGAGCATATCTGGGAGTTTCCACCCAGGTTCCTAACATAGCTGAAAAAGGCCTTATGATTGTCCTTTGAATCCATGGCAATTTTTCTCTCAAAATTGGCCTTAGTTGATTTTATGAGTGCTCGTATTTTTTACTAATAATGATCAGGGGTGACTTCCCTTTTATGGATTTTGTTCTATCATGTAATAGCTTTCTCCTCTTATTGTAAAGTTTGTTAATGGCTGGGGTCCACCAGACTGGACGTTTGCCCTTTGTGGAAAGAGTCTTGGTTTTATTTGGGATTGCCTGATCCATGCAGTCCTGGAGGTGTTCATAGAAGGCATTTGTAAGGGCTTCCGCAGCTTGGGTTGTGGTTTCCACTGGCTCAGGGGCCTTGAAGGATACCACACCAGTCTTGAGTAGTGTGAAGTTTGCTTTAGAGAAGTTCTTCACTGTGGTCTTTTTGTTTGGGGTGGGGCGGGATGTGGATTTCCAGTGAGATTAGTTTATGATCAGATCTCACCAATGAGGGATATACTTCCAGTGTGGAGCATTTTGTCCCCATGTTTGTGATAATGAGATCTAGTATATTTTCTCCTCTCGTGGGAACAGTGACTAGCTGTTCCATGGCATTTGAATTTATGAACTCCAGGAACCGTTGGGCTAGAAAGTTAGGGCTTGAGTAATGTTCCCAGTCTATATTCGGGTAGTTGAAGTCACCCAATATGATGGTGTTTGGAGATACATTTATACCCTCCAGTGTCTTCAGGAAGGCTGTGTGGGGTTTCTGAGTTTGAGAGGGTGGCCTGTAGCATGCTACAATTTGTAGAGCAGTTTTGCCTATGGTTAGTTGCACCTGGATGGTTTCCGAAGCTTCGTGCGTTGCCACCAACCTGGAGGTGTGGGTATCCTTTATGAATATGGATACACCCCTCCTTTTGTGGTGTGGTTGGGGTTTTGGGGCCGGAACGCATGATATGAGGTAAAACCTAATAGTGCCGGGGTGCTCTCAGGAGCCTTGAACCAGGTTTCAGTTACAGCACAGACATCAATGTTCTCCATACTGAGAAGGGCCTCGAGTGCGTGCATTTTGAGATTTAGACTTCTGGCATTGAGCAGCATTACCCTCAGTTTCTTCCCATTTTTGTTTTCTAGGGTGGTAGGTTTAGAATTTGAGCCTTGCCTAAAAAGGCACTATGGGGTGGCAAGAGCCTTAGCCAATATCCGAAATCCCAGGTGTGACAGGTGCAAGCCGTCCCTTGCGAAGCAGCGTGGCTTGTCAAGCATGTCATCCCAGGCAGACAGACACTGGATCCCCTTTGAATGACACCAGACATTAAGCCAATTGTTAAAGCTGATCATCTTGTCTCTATATTGTGGCATCATTCTTGGTGAAGGAAGGATACTGCTCAGGGTCAGGGTCATACCTGCCTGGGCTACATAATCAGAGAGCTCCTCTATGTCTCTTTTCATGTAGTCCAGGGAGGTATGTCTCAGGTCGTTCACACCAGCATGGACAATGACTGTGTCATATTTGTACTTGCCGTGGAGTGACCAGAGTGCTTGTGTTATGTGGCGGATTCTAGTGCCCGATAGGCAGCTTACTGTGACCCTCTCCTTGTTCAGCCTGGTGAGTGGGACGTCAGTGTGTCTGACTATGGAGTCACCTATGACAAGTATGTTTGGTGGTGTATTTGGCCTTAAGGGTTGTGACTGCTTTGCACACTGCTTTTGTGGTTTATGTGTTGCTTGTGGGGTGTCTTGAGGTAGCAGTTGTTTGGGTGTCTGCTTTGGAGGCCTCTGCTGTTTACGTAAATTTTTACTCAGAGCCTCCGAGTATGTCTTTGTGTGTTTATGTGTTTGATTCAGTGGTGTGGTAGCATTATGTGAGGCTGGTTTTGTGGTGTGTGTAGTTGCCTTCTCCTCCTGTCTGGTCTTGCCAGTCCTGAGTTGAGAGAGCTCAGCCTCCAGTTTGGCTAAATAGCTGCATCTCTCGCAAGTATTTGTGTTATGTGGGAGGAGGAGAGGGTTGTCTGTGTACATGAGGCAGTTATAACATTGCCTCAAGATTCCCAGATTCACCAGCTGGACCGGAGAGGAGATTGACAACTGACCTTTGGACATGCTAGAATAATATTGGGAATTCCTTAATAATTGAAAACAAGGGCCAGTGGGGAGTGAGGGTGTAGTGCTTTTAATTTTTAGTGCTGACTTATATAATTGCTATAGTGAGCAAGTGCCAGGTAACTTGAGTGCAATGTGTTACAAGTAACTAAATGCAAAAACGACAAACAGTAACTTTCTTTCAAGTGAAACAAGGAACTAGTACAGTAAGCAATGCAGATATCACTAGTGATCCACAGAAGCACTGAGAAGCCACGTATTAGGTGGAATTAGCTTCCAGGGAAATAACAAGCAAACAAACAACAAGCATATAAACAAAGCTAGATTCAGCAGGCCTGGATCTAGTCTATGCTAGAGCAAACAAGGTGTACCAATTTCAGTAAGATACAGTTCAAATATTAGTAGTATTGTCTTGTGTCTTTACTTATAAGCATGCAATGTACTCTAGAGCTTAACTTAGCTCTACACAAACCAGCCACATGTAAAAGGTTTTAAAATATTTAATAATAAATAGTAAAGACACAAGACAATACTACTACAATACAATGCTGCTCAAGAGTTCAGAGATCACACAGAAACTTAAAATAATTCCGTAGTACAGTTCTGACATAACAGAAAAACACTTAGTCTAACTTTCTTCTAATTTCCTAGCTATTACTACAAGAAAACATACTTCTAAAATAACTTACTTAAGACAACAGGCAGTGCTGTAGGTTAGATGTCCAAGATCAAAATGCTTAATAATTTCTGGTTCTCATTGTTTAAATTGAAACTGCAGTTCTGATAAAACATTACATCATTTGTTTACACTTTCCTCGTTCCCAGGCCACAGAAACTACATTTACATTCTTTTACACTTAGGACATTCCACATGTAAATTTTGGTCATTAAGTTTAGCTTTAAAACAATAGGCAGGATGCTTACTCCAGACTCATCAACTCCAAATTCTAACTTCAAAGGACATACAAAGCATAATTTTAATTTCAAAGAACATTTGAAATGCTTGGCTTAGTTTTCCTTACAGCAGATGGCAATGTTGCTACAATCTTGAAGTTCACATTTTAAAGTGTTTTCTTTCATTTAAGAAACAAGCCTGTATTTTATATTTACAAATGCCAGAATTATGTATCAAATTCTATTTGACTAGGCTGGCAGCCTTCACCCTTTCTCTACCAGTCTTCACAACCTCATATTCAACCCATCACTGTATAGCATTACACTCTCTTAACTGACTCAAACTACCACATTATCTTTCCTACATACAACTTACAACTACTCACGTTTTAATATACAAACCTTTTAAATGTCTTGCCCTTGCCTCACTATTCAGTAACTACCTATCCAAAAGATCACTTAGCTCATCACCTACTATAGGTACACAAACCTAAACTACCTGCAGGCCAACTTCTATACTCTTGCTCAGTAGCCAAACCTGGAATTCTCTCCCATAAACACTTAGATCCAACCTAAACTTTGCAGCTTTTAAAATTTCCTTACATAGGTTCATAGGTTCATAGGTAGGTACTAGGCTATCTGCCCAAAGGCATTTATAAGCCTAGCCAGAAATGTCTTTCACCACCCCCTTTGATTAGTTCCCTGTGCTTCTGTCCAGCAGAGCCATTGAAGTGATCCCCGGGGTAAACTTTCTATTTCCCATCCACTCATCAAGGTTTCTCTTGATGAGTGTTAGTGAGGAGCTCTGCCTAATATAGACTGGAATCTTATTCCAGAGCATGGGAAGTCCCTGGAACAGGAATCTATCCCTCCAGCACATACATACTTCTATTCCAAATGGAATTGCAATTGTACTTTACCCCCAACTTCTAAATCCTGATATCTTCTATTTCTATAACTCCTCTCACATTCTTATACACTACTTGTTTCTTATTCCTCTGCAGGTATATATGCCTTCTGTGCTGTATGTATCTATAGGTATATATGCCTATAATATTTCCTTTTAGAGCCCCAGCACTCTACTCTAAAGCCCCATTAGTATTTTACTCTGTAATATCAGTTATTAACAATTGTACAATGTGACATATCTCTACTTTTGTTCTACCTCAGTTTGCTAGATATTGTTAATGGCAATATATTGATTAGTCTTGTGTATATCATAATTATGAAATAGCTTTCAACTATGTATAATATTCTTGTGAGGTTTGCTTGCTTATTATTTTAACTTACTGGGTATAATTTTACTAATTGTTCATGTTTTGTTTATGTTCTTGTTTTGATTTTATTTACTTGAATTTTATTAGTGGACTATATATATAAATTTCTCTCTCTCTCTCTCTATATATATATAAATATATATATATATATATATATATATATATATATATATATATATATATATATCTACACTAATCTATCATTTGCACTCCAAACTGAACTGCATTGTTCCTTATGACTGGCAGTGTAGTGACCCATAAGACATTTTCATCTTCTGGGGTAGTCTGTGAGTTTTCATACGTTACAAGACCATGAGGAACCAGCTGAGCTTCTTAGCCTTTTGTTATTATTGAAAATAGCTGTCAGGATCAGAGTGGCATACAGAAGATGAGAAATCTGCAGCAGCTTTTCTTAATCCCAGTAATGACTTACATTTTAAATGAGCAGCACCAAGTAAATCGTTAAAAAGATATATTTTGAAAACTAAGTGAAATTAAGGCCAAGCAGGTATCACTTAATGAAAACTTAAAAACAGTAGTAGTCTCAGAAACAATTTTTCATTTACATATTTCATTTGTCTGCTAGGTAAATGGACTGGTCTATGCTTGAGGGAATTGCACAACTAAAATTCAGTATGGAAAATCAGATATTTAGAAAACTACATAACAAAAAACAAACTATAATACAAATAAGCTATAAACAAAGAGAAATGGTGGATCATTAAAATAAACTGACAATATGCTTAAAAGTACACTTTAAGTGTTTAGATAAAATGTTAAAAAAATACATAGTTTCAGATCTTAAGTTTGATTCTAAAGCAGCAGGATGTAAGTTATAGTGAATATAGCATTAAGCATATGGCTGTGTAAGTTAAATCAATACAGGATCAGCTAACAGCATTAGGTATGTGACTGAGTTAAATGAACAGAGGATTACATATTTGGTATTGTGATTTAAATGAATACAAGAATGGGTAAGTGACTGTTTGGGTTAAATGAGTACGACTGGGTATATGGCTGTGTGAATTTAATGAGAACAAGATTAGCTATGTGGCTGATTTCCAGTATGGCTCCATAACATTCAACAGGCCTCCGACTGCAGAGACTGTAGTTTGAAATGCAAAATAAAATGGCTAGAAATGGTGAACTTACACCTTAATGAACATAAATGGACAATATCTAAATAACTTTACAACTAGATAATCAATGATCCCTAAGAAGAAGAAGAAGAAAGATCTGAGGAAAAAGGAAACCAACCTGGTCCTACAAGCCACTATTGAATAGGAGAACATATCATGTGGCCAGAGAATGTGGAAGGTTATGATGCTATAACAGAGTTAACCCTAGCTTATGTTATGGGAGAGATAAGGAACATGCACGTTACTTTGCAAAAATTCATGGAGGAAACTTACCTAAAACTCAAGAAATTAACTCTGTCTTAAGCAATTATGCCAGTGAAATACAGGACATGACCAGGAAACATCAACTTCGACAACTTACTGATGAAGAACATACATCTAAGTGGGATGCCCTAAAGAGAGGAAGGCAGAAATTGTGAATAATTAGTCAAAAATGTATTCTATAAATGGACTTCAATGCTGGCAGTAAACATGCAGACAAAGAAGGTACACAGGACATCTTTGTCACCCAACAACTCACAGAACTCTTACCGGATAATTGTTGGATTTGACACATTTGCATTAAAGGAGACAGTGTTTTCTTCCTTATGAAAACTGGGGGAAAGGTGG
The DNA here is from genome assembly GCF_019279795.1 of Protopterus annectens. Lineage (NCBI taxonomy): Eukaryota > Metazoa > Chordata > Ceratodontiformes > Protopteridae > Protopterus > Protopterus annectens. Next base: position 733,609,490 of record NC_056726.1, on the reverse strand, counting down.
TTATATGATTGTGACAGGGTTTACATTGACCAGGACTATAAGGCAAGTCATGTGGAGGAAAGGGGCTACCTTCCACCCAGTCATCTGAATGGCCAGAAACAAGAAAATTAAAACTAAAATTATCTACCCAGCCACTTGTAAATTCTTTTTTCCCACTGGAGTGAAAAGAACTGATGACCCTTGAAAGGCACAGAAATGGTTGGAGGAAATGAGAAGCTTTCCAGGGTTCTTCAATGGCAAACAGAGAAGAAGACAGATGCCATCACTCACTCCAGGAGCAACAGTCAGTAACTCTACACAAATACAAGAGAGGTAGAATGCGAGTTTCTCTATTCAGTGCTGGAAATGATGACCTTTCCCTTGGAGCTGAAAGACATGTTAAAAGGATTCTACAGAGCATCAGTAGCACAACTTAAAATTAGGGCCTAGCTGTCATAGATTTTCTAGATAAGCAGGGCTACTTGACAAGGATGCTCCATCTCACCACTGTTGTTTGCTCCTTATTTAGATCCACTTGCAAAGAAGCTCAGAAACTCATAAATAAGAGGCTACCGGTGGGGAGCAAGGGAACTAAAAGTAACAATGTTTGTGGATGATGCCCTAATAACCATGACATGATCAAGGGAGGACATCCACAAATTATGGGATATCTTGGGTGAATTTAGCCACTTATCAGGATATGAGATTAATATAAACAAAAGTCAAACTGTGGATATTAAAATGTGGTATATTTTGGATCTACAAGAGCAATATCCAACAATGTGGGTGCTTGACAAAATAAGTATTTTTGGTAAATGGTTGGTTAGATCATTTGCAGAGTCCTTTAAAATCCCATATTATACAGTAATGTCAAAAATAGCAAACCAAGTTCTAAATCTGGAGTGGGGACCAAAATGTGCAAATTTTTGCATTGGCATGTCATTTCACATGTATTATTTTTATTACAAGTATTTTGGTATCTAATGGAAAGTGGTTAGCCTGACTTAATAAGTGTATTAAGGAATTTTTGGGTGGAGAAGCATTTCACAGTGTAATCTGGAATAATGTGTTATTGCCTATGGATCTGAGATGGCTGGCGGCCCCTGCTTTGTTAAGTTATGGCATAACCCTGACACTGTCCTTTTATCTGAGGTGTCATAACCACCAATCCCAAGTCAGGTGGAAGGGTGTGATACTGTGGAAAGGGATCTCAACAATAGATGACAAAGACTTGTTGGATGCTTTATGGGGGGGGGGTTACCTTACTCATACCTTTTGAGTGTCTTGAAAGCTTATATAGCAAAGGTGCTTAACACAGAATTTTTGAAAACATGGAAACAGAAAATATTACTGTTTGGAGTAACTAAGGAAGAAAAAAAGTAAAAAGCTTATCAGCTGGTACTGGAGGTGATATGATATAGAACTTAAAAACTGGTCCCAACTGATATCACAAGGGGAATCAATTACAAAGGACCAAGCCATAAACCCATTTAATTTATATGAGTGCCTAAGTCTGCTATTTGATGGTTACTTGGGAGGCTGGAACTAACTAACTGGGGAAGATTCAGGAAAAATAATGGTGAATGAATATAAACTGGATAACAGTTGTGAGAGTGGTGGGTGGGACCTAACACCTTGATTTCACAGATCAGTAAAAAGCTAACATTTTTATATGAAGAAGTAGTGGCAAAGGAGATAGAATAATGGGGAGTGCAATTAACTCTGGAATTTTGGCAATTTTTGGGGGAGAAGATTAACCTGATGTCTTGGGTAGGAGTTAAAGCTATGTGATTTGGAGTTTTTTGGTGGACATGCCAACATAATTTTTTTCTACATACCTAGTAGATTAGGGAAATGTTATCAGGTTCCAATACATGTTATTGGAGATGTAACAGTAAAGAAGTACATACCTGGAAACATATGTTTGGAGATGCATTTTGCTTACAGAGTTTTAATATGGTTTAAAACAACTAATCTCCCAAATATTGGGAAAGAACTTTTCCTTAACAAAAAAGTGTTTTTTACAGGGATAGAAGATGAAGTTATTATTTCACAGAAAGTAAAGGAATGTAATCTAGTTGCTAATAATGAATGGGGGTACGATAAACTCTGGAATTTTGGCAAGTTTTTGGGAGAAGGTTAACCTGACGTCTTGGGTAGCAGTTAAAGCTATTTGATTTAGAGTTTTTTGGTATACTTGCTAACTTAAATTTTTCTACACACCTAGTAGATTAGGGAAAATGTTACCAGGTTCCAATACATGTTGTTGGGGATGTAACAGTGAAGAAGGACATACATGGAAACATATTTTTGGGGATGGAGTTTGCTTACAGAGGTTTAACAAGGTTTAGAACAACTAATCTCCCAAATAGTGGGAAAAAAACATTTCCTTGACAAAAAAGTGTTTTTTTTCACAGGGGATAGAAAAATAATTTATTATTTCACAGAAAGTAAAAAATGCAATCTGGTTGTTAATACTGATCTCTAAAATAAGTGATAACAAGGAAATGGAAAAGACCCCCCCCCCATAGTTTAAGGGGTTATAGAGTTAACAGAGATTAAGAAAAGAGGAGGAGGCATGCCATCAAAACAAGCCTGCTCAAAGGGTGAAATGATGGCTCCAGTGGCTCTAATATCTTGAAAGCTTCTGGTGTAAATATTGAGAATCATTAATCAAAATTGATAGGATATGCGAGGGAAAAAAGAAAGCAGTGGCCAAGTTAGCTCCACAAATTGGACTAAGGATGTTAAGGGTCAGAGGAAACAAAATAATCAAGTATTGTCTCCAACTGAGCAACACAAGGAGGATACCGTGGAATCTCTACAGAGAATTGCTTTTGTGAAAGGGATAATGAAGGAAGACAAAATCTCTCTTATCATCAGATAATGGGCACTCTGTTATTGTTATTATTATGTAGAGGTGATATTGGTTTAATTGTTCTCCAGTTTTACTTTCTTTACTTTTTCTTTTTTGGATATAAAGATTAGTGAATGACAAAACTGCATTTTCTGAAACAACTGTATCTGTTGTTACTAGGCCAAGTGTGAGTGTATACATTTCCAATGCAATTATTTTCTTTTTCTTCATATATATATATATATATATATATATATATATGTGTGTGTGTGTGTCTGTGTGTGTGTGTGTGTGTGTGTGTGTGTGTGTGTGTGTGTGTGTGTGTGTGTGTGTGTGTGTGTGTGTGTGTGTGTGTGTATATATATATATATATATATATATATATATATATATATATATATATATATATATATATATATATATATATATATATATATATATATATATATATATATTGTGTGTGTGTGTGTGTGTATGTATGGGGCCCACTCAGATGATCAAAGTCTTAGAACTTTGAATTTCAATGGCCAACACCATATGATCGAAGTTTTAAGACTTCGAATGTGCTAAATGGGAGATCTCCATACAGCGTGGAATGGGAAATATTCTCTTTTCCTCGCTGTAGTATGAACTTAGATTTGATATATTTAAGTTACTCAGGCCATGGGTGGTGAGGGGGCTTCCCTGCGGAAATGGTCAGGACATTTTTTTGTTTTTTTTTAGGTGTTTGAAGTCTTAAAACTTTGATCATATGGTGTCAGCCATATGAAATTCAAAGTTATAAGACTTTAATCTTCTAAATGGGACTCATATAGATATATATGTGTATTTATAGATAGAGATGTGCATATATAGAGTTCACTGGCCATCAACAGAGATGAAAAAAGGCACTATGAATGTGAATTGCATAAAAACAAAAGATTAGGTTAGTGGCTGTTTGAGTTAATAAAGCATTAGGCATATGGCCGTATGCCTTAAATAAATAGATGATTAGGTTCATGACTGTGTGACTTGAATGTAGGATTAGGTACATGGTTGTGTGACTTCAATGTAGGATTGGGTAGGTGGCTGTGTGCCTTAAATGATTACAAGATTAGGTACGTGGCTGTTTAACTTAAATTAATGCAGGATTACATATGCTACTGTGTGACTTAAATTAATACAAGATTAGGTGCATGGGTGTATGACCTGAATTTAGGATTAAGTACATGGGTGTGTGCCTTAAACAAATGCAGGATTAATCAAATGCAGGAATAGATGTGTGACTGTGTGACATCAATTGATATGGGACTGGATGTGTGGCTGTGTGTGTTAAATGAATACAGGATTAGGCATGTGGCTGGAAGACTTAAATGAATACAGGACAATGTAAGTGGTTGTGTGACTTCAGTGAATTAGGTATGCAGGTGTGTGAGCTGAATGCAGTTTTAGGTATGTGGATGTTTCTGTTAAATGAATACAAGATTAGGTACATGGCTGAGTGATTTAAATGATTCTGGATTACATAATTGACTGTGGCTTGATCACCATTAAGAGTTAACAGCCAGATTCAATATTGCAATGCTATGCATATTGCCGCATCAGGTGAGAGCTAAGGTTTGGCTAAGAAGCAGTAAGTATATGAATTTCTTATTTCTGGAGGTACAGCATTTGAGGCAGCAGGAGCCATTTTAAAAGGCTATTTCACCTTCAGATATATAAAGTGTAGGTGTAGTTAGTATCGGGGAGGCTTGGCTATAGAGAGTAGTGAATAAGTAACTGACTTTTGGAAGAGTTTAGTTTTGAGAAATGTCAGCAATTCAAGTCTTACAAGAAAGAAGTAACACAGCTGTAGTTATGGCTGCTACACGAAGTCAAATTTAAATTTAATTTAAATTCCTAAAGTTGTGTTCTTTGAGTTGAATAAGTATTGTGAAATAATACATTTTATTCATTGTTATTTATAAGTAAACTGCATTTCATCAATAACTGAGACCTGCTATAGACAAATAGTACTGATGCTGTGAGATTAACAGACTTATCCCAATAGCCCATCAAGCTTTCATACCTACAGAGCTAGTAAATCTGAAGGTAAGATTAAGATTAGGGTTTAGAGTTTGGTTAAAGTGTTTTCCTTCTAGGCACAAAGTATAGTGTTTAATTTCCACCTTTGGTCATTATCCTGTTATTGACTACTTGTAAAGTTGTTTACAGACTAATTGTCTAGTGTAGAGGTTCCCAAAGTGTGGGTCTTTACGGAGGATGATGCATGCACGCCAATGGAGATATAAACCCATTCTGCACTAGTGTGTGAAATTTAAACTAGCCGTTCCATTTATAGAGAAGGTAAGTGTGGGTGTGTGTGTGTGTGTGTGTGTGTGTGTGTGTGTGTGTGTGTGTGTGTGTGTGTGTGTAATTTAAACTAGTGTTCTATTTGTTTCTTTATGGAAGAGAAAGTGTGTGTATTTGTATGTGTATATGTAATTTAAACTAATCATTCTGTTTGTATGAGAGATAGTATGCGTGTATTGCTGTATGAGAGAGAAGGAGTGGTTGTGTATGTGCATCGCTGTAGGTGTGTCTGTTGCTGTGTGAGAGCAGAACGAAGGTACATACGTGTACATATGTGTGTGTGTGAGAGACAGCAGAGATAAAGTGGTTTTGTGTGTGTGTGTGTGTGTGTGTGTGTGTGTGTGTGTGTGTGTGTGTGTGTGTGTGTGTGTGTGTGTGTGTGTGTGTGTGTGTGTGTGTGTGTGTGTGTGTGTGTGTGTGTGTGTGTGTGTGTGTGTGTGTGAGAGAGAGAGAGAGTGCAGAGCTGTGTGTGAAAGCAAAGGGAAGGTAGGTGTGTGTGTGTGCGTGCATGTGTGCCTGCGTGTGTGTGTGTGTCTTTAACATACCTCTGAGCTGTCCACACAATTATGAGTTTCAGACTTCATATCCTTCAGAAAATGCATGCTAATACAAATTCTGTTATTCTAGCAACTTCTGAAGTTAAAAAGAGCAATATTTAAAATCTCTCTCTATTTTTGGGCCATTGTATCCACATTATTTTAGGCTTTGTCCAGATTTCTTGCACTAATTGTCCCGATTTTTGCAGAATGTCTAGATTTTTGCCTCATATTTTTGGCCTATTCCTCATAAAATGTGTGGTTTTCTCGCAAATCACTGAGGATTGAAATAGCTAAATAATGTCATACATTTGAGTTTCAGACTTCATTTCCTTCAGAAAATGCATGATAAGGCAAATGATGTTATTCTAGCAACTTTCTAAGTCTATAAGAGCAATATTTATAATCTGTCCCTATTCTGGGGCCTTTGCCCCCCCCCCTTGTTATTTTAGGCCTTGTCCGGATTTCAAGAGGTTAAGAGATATGTAGGTATGGTATGTAATGCCCTAACTGCAGATTATTTGGTGCATTTTAAGCAGGGATAGGGGTTCTGCATTCCTGACTGTGTCCTCCTTTATAGAAGATGCCTAGTAACTATGTAATTATTGTCATTTACTCAGTCATTCCCTATTGCAATGTTACCAGCTTGCCAATATTTCTTTAATGTAATGTAGGCAATTAATTCTTCAAGGGCAACAGGTACAGACTTTGTAGAGGAAACACTGAAATGTAAAGTTGTTTGCCAGTAGCAGCCTCTTCATTAGTTACAAATCTCATTAATGTGCAATTATTCAGATGAATTTTACTTCTGCAGAGATTGTGCTTATTGATTGATACAGGTGGATTGCAATGACATTGGCCTTTAATGGTTAAAATGTTCTGAAATGGGCAGTTTTGTCATTACTGGGTCATACATTTTGTTTCATTGCTTACTGGAAAAAAATGTTCAAAACTACAAATTTAAAACACACTTTAACAAGTGTGCTGTATTATACAAAGAATATAATTTAATACAATCAGGAAGGTGAATCAAAGAACACATACATGTATGCATGGCCCTAAAAATGTGTGCAAGGAGCCTATGGTTTGAAAATAGCCCAAAGGTAAACTTAATTCTCCACTGGCCAAATGCATTTTACTTGAATGTGGGTTTTAATGTTGTTTCAATAAATGTGAGTTTCAATGGCAGAGAAGCTTACTGCTCATGTTAAGTCTGTCTTCATTGTGAGACTGTATTGTTTGCTTAACAAAATGGCTAGCAGGGTTTACGCATTTTATTTTAATATCTGTAATCATTGTAGAAGTAAATAAGAAAACAGTATACATACTGATAGGTTTGAACAGTGTTCATGGTAACTGGGGAGGAATAGCCAAGTAATGTAACACTGGTATGGCTGGGGAGGGGGCTACTGCAGGAGGGGCTGCTATGGGGTCTCAGTCTATTACCCTGCCTAGGGCCCCATTTAACCATGATCCAGCTCTGCTAATAATTAAAGTATGAGAATAGTTTACATGGTCCTTTTAAATCATGAAAAAACACTCCGTGGTGGTGTTGTCATCTCCTTTAAGGAGGACCAGTCATGCTTTATATGCCAATGTGGGTAGTGGAACATGAAAAATTATTGTTTTCAAAAGTGGGTCTTGGCCCATAAAAGTTTGGGAACCACTGGTCTAGTGATTACCTATGAACTTGCCATGTTGTAAACTCTGTATTTAAGATAAATGATAGATTTTGCTCTAACACTAAACTTACATATGCAGTTGGTTACCCTATTCTATAGCCAGTGGAATTCAGCTTGGATTTGGAGCTCTAAAGCTTTTACATTTTTGCTTTGCTGAAGAAGTATACAGATTATCTGCTCTGTATTTAGATTTGGCAGATCTCAACTAGGTTATTTAAGAAAAGAGAGAGGACAGTAAATGACCATGTACTGAATATTTTCATACTCTTATTTTAAATTTTGCACTACCAAAGGATTCATTAGTGAACTTTGGGATGTTAGAATGGAGAAAAAGAACCTTATCCAGCTGAGAAAAATACCTACTGAAGAGCACCAACTAAAAAAAATAGTGATGCACTAAAAGCTGGTAACCAAATCTAAAAAAATACAGTTCTTCTGCAACATGTTTGCTGTACTTATGCAGTTTAAAACTACTATTTTGTTTGTGCGTTCTGTTAATAACTTGCTAAATATTGTTGATGTAAGCTAAGTTTTTTTATTTATTTACTAATAAGGTAAGGCCACTTGACCTGTTGGAGTGTTGACCCTGTAGCGCTGTCTGGTCAAATGACTTGTTCAAAGTAACACAGTAGTTAAATGGAGGTTGAGGGAAACAGACTATGTACCCTTTACTACAGTAAGCACCAGAATAACAGATCAGAGTCTTGGTCCTCTGTGCAAACTGCCAGAATGGCTTCAAAGAATTATGTCACTTGGCTTCATAACCTTGGAACCCTTCACTTTTGATTCACTGTATGCCAGTTGTTTCCTTATTTGGCTGCTGTGTATTAGTTTTGAAACTTGAATAAGTTGAACTTGCTGTGGCTATAGCTGAAATAGTGTCCTCAGACGAGTCAAACTTGTTGATTAACAAACAAATAAATATGAAACTTGAAAATGCTGTAAAAGGTTATATGACTTCAAAATGTCTGGCAGCATAATGGCTAGAATTAGTATGTACTTTCTCGCATGATTCACATCTGTGTCTTCATTTCTAATTAGTAATCAAGAATGCATATTATCCTGATTAACATTTACTCTGCTAATTACCCGCTGTAAATGTACATAATATGCATTAGTAACTGCAATGGTGCTGGCTGTGCTTAATTGGATATTTTTTATTTTACATATTTATCTTTTTCCTAATGATCTTTTGGGAATTCTTGCTTAACAGATTTTTGAAGCTCTTACAAAAATGGAAGTGAATGACTGCAAAATTAAATCTTTGAGCTGTTACAGTTGAGAAAGGTTCTGCATTAACTCTTTTGAAGCAGTTGTATGCAGCCTCCCTCTAGTGGCTGATTTTTATCATACAGTTGGAAAAATAGCTTATGCTCTACAAACCTACAGCAAATGATGAATGGTGAAAGTGTGTAACTGTGTCATCCCTTTACACTATCATAAAGCTCTTTAAGGTTATGTCTTCTAGTAGCTACAAGACATTCAGTGCAGTGATCTGGGTGGTTGAGAATGGTACTTAATCTTAACCTGAGGATCAGTCAGAAAAGCTGTTTATTGGTTGATGCATGCTTTACATTTAAAATTGTCTTGTTGTTGTATTTTGTTTGATGACCCCATTTTACATTGTCTTCTACATCTGATATTTACAAATCATGCAAATCAGTTGACAGTCTTATATGAATTATTTGACATATGATAGCCATAATCCTTATAGTTGGTTTCTCATGGCATCCTTCTGGAAAGATACAATGGCATGCCATTTCATTTAATTACTTGACGAATGTCACCAATTAATGTTAAATTGTGCATATCTGTGTATCTGATGAAGTTGCAGGGATAGTACTACTGAATTGTAAACCAGTTTTCCCATCCTCAATTTCACATTAAAATAAAACAAAAAGAGAAGAAAAAACAGTGTCTAAAATGTGACTAAAATGTGTTGCTGCAGAATTTGGGAACAATATTTCTTCATAGTAAACATGATCATGGTATCTTAGCAACAGTTCAGAACACAACTAAATAGGCATGTCTCCATCTGCATTTTATTCTTCTCTCCCTCTCTCACACTGTCTCTCTCCCTCTTTCTGTTGTTCTTTTCTCCAAACAGTATACTAAAATAGTACATTGTCTACATTTCTGAAATGAATGGTTCTTAATAAACCTCTTTCTATATGCCTAATACTGTTTTCAGTTTGCAATACAAGCAAAGGTATCCTGTACTGTTTATGGAATCAGAAGCGGTTCTGAACTGATTTTTTTAGAATTATAAACCATGTGCTATTTTAGTAATAATCCACTCATAGCTGTCTTGGTTTGTTCACAAGGGTGAGCCTTGAGTGATTAAACAAAGCCAAATGTGGGCAGTGTTATGCTAGTTACTAATAAAAGTAATAAGTTAATATTACTAGTTACTTTTAAATGAAAGTAATATATTACTATTACTTATTACTTTTCTAAAAAAGTAATACATTGCTATTACAAGTTACTAACTAAAGTAACTAGTTAGTTTTGAGTTACTTTTACATAAATGTAGTTTATCAATTCTCATATTCAGATTTACTCAAACAGTACTTGTGTGTGAGGAATACATGCTTACTGCACACAAATACTAGTGTATTAAAATTGTATACACAGTGTTATAATAATGATGAATAGCATTTTACAGTTTACAAAGTCCCACAGACTAGTCTTTATAGTCAGCGTCACAATTTAATAATTAAACCAAAGTACACATAGCCAGCAACACAAAACCCATAACAAGTTACAACCCACCAAATTTTCATCAACATACATTAGGCTATTCTGCTAAAACTAATGCTGAGGACACAAAAATGCTTACAGAAAATGTCATATAGGTTTAACAAGACTGTTAACACAACAAAGTCAAACAAAATATCACGTTATATAGCTATTCACAATGACTACACAATGAACAAGTGGAGAAACAGTTCAGTGATATGAAAGAATCTGATGGAAACCTTAACAAGTATTTCAACTATTTGCACTACGGCTGACATTTGGACCCATCAGAATCATAATTTCTTTAGCATCACCACCCACTGGATCAACTATGACACACTTCAAAGAAAGTCAGCTGTTTTGTCATGCTGCAGATTACAGGGGAGACATGCATATGATCTCATAGCATCAACTCTTGAGAGCATTCCCATCAAGTACAAGATAGATGAAAAGGTGTGTGCAACAATGACTGACAATGCATCAGTTTTGTAAAGGCTTTCACTGTCTTCTTGGAATGGGAGAGATCTGAGACTACAGGCATTCTGTCTCAAGATGAGGATGATGATGGTGAACTGATTTACAGTAGCGTGACAGCCATGCTGAGTCAGTCAGGGCAAAGCGAGAAAACATATTCACTGCCTCCCCATCTGAGATGTGCAGCACACACATTGAATCTAGTTGCCGTGCAAGATGCTGAATCTGCTTGTAATGATGCACAGTATAAAAAGATCATGCAAAGCACCATGGCCAAATGCTATGCTGCTTGGAACAAGGCTATTCGCAGCACCCAAGCTGCTGAGGTCATTCGAAATAAGTGTGATCTAGAATTGATTATTCCCAATGTGGTATGACTGAATTCCACTTTGTATGCAATGGAGAGAATTCACCTCATTGCAACTCGGGGTGAAGGTTTGCTGAATGAGATCTGTAAACAGATTGGAATTGCCCATCTTCAGGCCTGAAGAAATTACCTTTCTTGCTGAATTTGTGCAAGCAATTCAGCCCCTGGCAATGGCTCTGGACATCCTGTAGTCAGAGCTGAAAAGCTTCATGGGAATCCTGATCCCCACCATTACGAGCCTGAAAAACAAGCTGTCTGAAGTCAGGCAGTTTGTGAAGCTTGTTGTGTCACTAGTTGATGCTCTTCTTAAAGGCATTGAGGCTCGATTCCATCACCTTCTGGAGTGTGAAGAGCTCATTCTGGCTAGCATAGTGCATCCACAGTTCCGTTTGTGATAGATGGACAGTGAAAAGCAAAAACTCAGAGGCAAGGCTCTGCTCCTTGATGCCATGCAGAAACTGGATGAACCCTCCACATGGGTCATCTGAAGCTTATACATTGCCTGGCTTCTGTTAGCTATCATTGCCTTCTGCTGCTGCTGTTGTTGCAGGGTCTGACACCTGTTTTACTGCAACCATGTGCTTGGGATGTCAAGCTTCCTTCTGTATTATCATATTACGATGCATAGAAAATACTACAAACATTTTACTGACATACTTAGTGGAGGACTGTCAAGAATCAACTGATATTTGTGTGTTTTTGTCAGCCCCACAACAAATTTAGTTGCATTATGTATCTGGGTTTCAGCAGTATTGCATTGCATTTCTGCCAAGATCGCAGTGTAGTAGTCATGGGTAAGAATCAGCATTCAGGAGGGGGTATCCAGCAACACCTGCAAGATATAACATTACATAATTTCAAGGGGAAGAGTGGCTATAAGCATAGTTTGTGTCTGTAAGCATTTATTTTACATACTCTGCCACGTTACCAGCTACTACCCATTTCAGAAAATTTCAATCATAAAAGGCTACAGAAACATCTGTCATTACAATCCACCAATATTAGACAACAATAAGCACAACCTCTGTGAAAGTAAAAATCATCTGAATATTTCCACATTAAAGAGAACTGTAACTAATGAAGAGGTTGCTATCTGCAAAGAACTTTATATCTACAAATTCAGTGCCTGCTGCCCTTGAAGAATTAAATTGCTGGTTACATTAAAAGAACTTTTAGCAAGACTAAGAAGTAAGTTAAAGTTGTAACCTTCTGAAACCCCCAGAGTCCAAAGTACAGTAAACTCTCAGTGAACCAGAACTCAAGCAACTGGCACTGTCAAGCAACCAGAAAAAGAAAAAATGAAGACATACAGCGCAGTATGAACAATTCAATTTTTGTGTGTTACACTTTATGTTTTCCCTCAGCAGGAACATACCTTACGTTTTTAGAGTTTTAAAAAGGAAGATACGAATAAATCCCCTCTCTCCCCAACCTGAGAATAAGTCAAACCAAACAAGTCAAATTGCTAAACTGGCAACACTTGCTCCACACTCAGTTTTTTTGATAATCCCAAATATTCTCAGAGGTAGTTGTCTCTAAATGCCTTATATACCTGAATAAGATCTCCTCTTAGATACCTGTAAGAGACACTGTACAAGTTCAGATATTGTAGCCTTTCATAATAGCTTAAAGTTTCACATACATGGATACCCGTGATATAGTTATGCTGTACTCTTTCCAGTTTACTCATGCTTGTTTTCTATATAGTTTCCATATTGTTATTCCATACTCAAGTTTGGGTCTAATGTAACTAAAACAATGCCTTCATTATTTTTGCTTTCCTAGACTTTATAAATCTTTTTATATAACGTATAGTTCTATAACTATCATTCACCAATTGGTTGCTATGATTAGAAAAACTCATAGGTAAACCACAAACCTGCTTAACCCAAGTAACGCCTGTTAATCAATGAGTCAGATTTCTCACACTTGAACTCTGACCTACAGTTGTTATACTGATAACAGCAGCTAACTCAGCTGCATTTTCACACCTGCCATTCAAACATTCCTTAAAATGCTGTATGAGAGATGAGTGCTAATAAAGATCAAAGGAAGCAAAGTAATGAAAAATACTGGTTGATGCTGAAAGTCAGACGTAAGCAGTCACAGTACTGTTGCAAGCTGACAGAGAGAGAGAGAGAGAAACCCACAGTAAATGATAATCTAATTTTAGAGTTTTCTCTTTATCTAAAATTGCACCAGGGAGGTAAAAGCATTGTCTGTAAAACAAAATCATGTAGCATGGCAGCCCATTTTCAGGCCATTTTGGGGTATAACATATTAGAAAATAACAATAACCAATTACTTTTTACTTTTGATACAGAGATGTGAGTTTTAAACAAACACCTGTATAACTGCATTGATTCGGCCGTACCTAATAGGACCAAAACAAGTTCCTCAAGGAAGAGAATGCCTGCCTGGTGGACAACTGCCATTAACAGGCTTTACAATAAGAGGAAGAAATTGCTATCTAAGAGTAACAGGGAGCAAGCCCTAAACTGGAAACACTTCTCCTCAGCTTAAACAAGCAAATAAGACTTGTGAAGCAAACTATGAATCCAAATAAGCTTCCACAACTAAGGATAACCATAAGGCATTCTTTAGTTACATCTGTAACCTAAAAGGAAAAGCCCAGATTTGTGCTGAACTGATAGTTAATGATACCACATATACTGAGCCTGTGGACATAGCTAACCTGTTGACCGACAGGTTCTGTGAAAACTTCACTCCCCTGTCCCTGCCCTATGTACCCCATGACATCCCTACCACCTATTCTCTACCTTGTATCTTTACACAGCAGGCCATAAACTCCCTCTCTAAGGCCAAAAACACAACATCTATAGCACATGATGTACTTCTGTAAGTCAAGTCAAAGCATTTATAGTTTATTTCAGTTAGGCTTTAATAAAACAACACCATACATGACAAAACACTTAACCCCTCCCATATAACCACACCTTTAATAATAAGAATACAATAACAGCTTTCAGCTTTGCTAAGTCCATTGTATATCACAGGTATTGTTACTTGAACAGTCTCTGTTGCTTTTTTTTCAGAACATTTGTTTGAATCAGGCTTATCTGACTCTTTGGGTCTGTGCTCATATTTTTTTAAACTGCCTATACCTTCCACAACTTAACTCATAGCACACCTTATAAATCTTGCTCTTACATCTAGGATTATGCAAGTCATATGGATGATTATGTTGAAAAAATATCTCCAAACTACATCCTAGATGAGTACAGAGCAATTAAAACACTCCTCATTCTTAAAAATGTTATATAATTGTCAATTTCTATCATTTTGTTACTTAAATAAGTACAGAATAAAAATAGTTATTGGCATAGTATAAGATCTGCCTGCAACATCGATGCAGCCCTCTCGTCAGCCACTGCACTTATTCACAAGGACTTGTTTCTTATACAGGCATAGCCGGCCTTAGGCATAGGCCAACTAGGTGGTCGCCTAGGATGCCGCTCTAGCAGGGGCACTTTTCCAGTATTTATTTGGTGTAGGTAGACCAGGATGGGGGCACCAGTTACTGTGGTGGGGGGTGCCGTGGAGCCCTTTTGCCTAGGGCACCAGTTGACCTAAGGCCGCTCCTGTATACAGGTAATGATGGCAGAGAGCAATGTGGAAGCAGGATACTAAGACAGTTGCAATAGTTGTATGAGCAATGGGTCTCATAAAAAAAAAACAATTTATACTCGTATTTAGATATGTTATTGATACATATAACTATATATGAATAACAGAGTCAGTTCTGTGCACATTGCAGGTGCTGTGGAGAGCAATTTTGGCTAACATCAAAGACTGAAACAATACTAATTTCATGAACTTTATTCATAGTTGGCTTAGGAATAGGTCCATTTCAGTCATGGTACAAGAAACTCAAAAGATTTGGAGAAATTTCACAGATGTAAACATGCTGAAATCATGTTAATTGATTTCAAAGGGACAATTGACACTGGTCAGCGATAAGTAGGTCATAGACATGTTTTTATAAATCAAACCCAGCAACATAAATACAGGTTAACTTTGTTTTTCCCTTGGTATATTAGTTTTGTGATTAATATTTCATTGTATAAATTCTACCTGTTCTCTTGGCAATCAGTTTAGTGTATTATTTTTTTTTTTACTTCACAGAATTTTGTAAGAGAATAGTACAGAATTCAAACAAATTACCTTCCATAAACCAAAAGAAAACCTTGTATAGACTGCTATCTCACATACGTTTCATTTGCTATGGTTTTATATTTACATTATGCATATTTACATTGTTTCATATGGTTGGAGCCAGTGCTATATTACTAGATCCATCCCAAGAATTTGGAAAAAATTGCCTCTTACTGTTTTACTTACTTGTTGCAGCTGAAAAATCCGCTGTAAATATATCCACTCTTGGCTCCTAACATGCAATCAATTCACTCAGCTCCTAGCACGTGCGGGCGATGTAACGTTTTTCACTAAATATCAATGGGAGGACGTGGACGTCAATAGTCTGTGTGACAAGGCACAGACGTGATGTGACTGGACAGGAAAAGTGCCGCCTGGGTGTCTGCCCCTCACAACCCTCCTAGCTACTCCTACCCCATTAAGCAAAAGTAACACAAAAAGTAATACACATTTGCATTACTAGTTACTAAAAAAAGTAACTTATTACTATTACTGCATTAATATATTGAAAAGTAATGCCTAATATTACTAGTTACCAAAATATGTAATATATAATAGTAATGCATTACTTTTGTAACGCGTTACTCCCATCACTGACTGTGGGTAAATACTGTATTATTCACACACTTAAGTGTATTATTGCTATTCTACAATGGCATTATTTGAAAAAGAAAGGTCTTTCCCTTTCTAAATAACATCATTATAGAAAAGGACTTTAGTGTTGTTATAGCTTCATAGGTAAGTAATAGACTAGGTGCTCTAATGGGCCATTTTAAACCTAATAATTTGACTTATGTTAACCCTGAACTGCTTCTTGCAGTCTGGGGCATCTGGGATGTGTTCTGTCCCCACTCTCCTGAGGTGAGAATGGCTACAGACTTCATTGTTGTATCTGCTGTGTGTACATGTGGGTGTGTGAGTGTGTTAGGGGGTTGCCATATCTTCTGTCTACTTGGTACTTGTAAAATACCTCTCTATATAGACTTTTGTAGAATGCAGAGATGTTTGCTTCATCTTTTTTTTTTTGGTAAGTTGTATAGAATGTTGTTTGCTAACAAAACATTGCAGAATGAAGTCAATAAATAACAACTGACATCTCTGTTGCTGAGGTATGCGGCTCACATTTCTTTCATTATTCTGCATCATCATTTACTAGAGTTGCTTTGTATTTTACATCTTAAAAGTCTCTGCATATGGGCGAGGTAGACAAGACAAGTTTTTCTGGTGAGATTTACAATGAGTACGCTAATTATTGGCCTGTCCAATAATAGCCTGAGTTTTTTAATAATAGTAAATACCTTTCTTTAGTGAAGGGTATAGGTTTGTTTGCTCAAGTTTTGAAGAAAATCAAATAATATGCATGAAAGAACAAGAATAAGATTTATTTTGTAAATATTTAACTAACTCCCTTGAAAAGTTAATGAAAAGGGAGGTTTTGTTTCTTCTGGATGATACTATGAATGATACTTTTGTGGTAGTACTGAATGACTGTAATGGCAGGTATACTGAGCAAAATGGTGTAAAATTATTTTGAATATGTAGTATTACTCCAGATGGACTTCTTTCTGTTGGTGTATGATGGAGTTACAATGCATACTCTTATTGGTCTGTCCAATCAGTGTGTGTTTTTTAAGGCAACTGACCCTTTATTGTATAATATCTGATAGGCCACTGTCTTGTAATTAATACTGTAGTTTTAAGTATGATTATCCACTTTGGACTTCCATCAAGGACAAAGCAATGCTATTCCAGTTATAGCTATGATAGATTCTTAACAAGAAGGTCCAGTCCCTGGAAGTGCTCCTTACCCTGGAGAGTTTTGACATTTGTGCAGTTATTGACACATGATTTCAAGCTGCAGAAGGGACCCTAGCAGTACAAGGCTGTAATGCCTGGACCGTAGCAGTACAAGGCTGTAATGCCTTCCACACATTTAGTCCAGCTACTGCACAAGAAGGGACAAGAAGTAGAGGTGTACCGATCTTAATAAAAAGTAAGTGCACCTCAATATTGGTCAAACAATATGACATGTTTGAGCTACTTCATGTTGAACTAACCTTAGGTAGTGTCCAGAACCATATCCTTGCTAGCTATAGGTCCCCATCTATGACCCAGGATAACCATACCATGTACTTGAAACTACTGGAGTGACTAACAATTCAGTCCAACACCATATTCACTATCCCACAATAAACTGAGATACATACACAACCACTAACATGCAGGCTCAAAGATTCCTAGATTTTGTCAATGCAAATATCCTTGAACAGTTAGTCTGCACACCTACAAGGGATGCAAATATCCTGGATTTGGTACTCCCAAATATGAGGGAACTTTACACCCTCCTTTTGTAATGTCTTGACTAATCAGATTACATCACAAAGTTGTCACTCTTAAAATAAATATAAATATAAAGGCTGAACTCCCAGCAAACCCCAGAACCATTTAAAACATTTCCAAGGCTAACTACCTCCTATAAAGCAATGGCATAGATAAATTCCAATCCCCTCTCAAATTTGGATAACATGGTGGCCTATGCAGAAATGTTTATAGAAACCCTGTACAAGCATATAAATAACTGCATATAAATAGCAGTATTAAACCAAAATAAACCTAAGACAAACTCCAAAAACAAGCCTCCTTGGTGGACCCCCAGTATAAATAATACAAATAAATTGTACACCAAAAAGTAGAAAATGCTATCCAAAAATAGGAGGGGTTATTCTCAAAAGACAAAAAACTACCTCATCTGTCTCAAAAAAAAACTCAGTGGACAAATTAAGTCCACCAAAGCCATCTTTGAGGCAGAAATAGTGTCCCAGACTAAAAATAACCATAAGGCATTTTTTCAGTTATGAACCTAGTCTTAAAGGGAATACCCAACAATGTGCGGAACTAATAGTAAATGGAACTTTGTATACTGAACTGGGAGATATAGCAAATTTTCTGGCCAATAAATTCAGCTCCAGTTTCCCCAGTGGTGGCTGGTGGCTTCAAATCAAAGGTGGGCTGCAGGAGTCAGATGAATGGGTGGGGCCAATTGGGAATGGGTGTGGCCAACCAGAAAGGGGTAAGGCCATGCTAAAAACCACAAAAATCAGGACTTTAATTAAATACACTTACCTGGGTGCTAATCTATCATTATGAGAGTCCAATCAAGACAAAAATGAAATACAGAAGAAAAAAAATATTTCAATGCATTGGCTACATGACAGCTTACTTAATATCTAGATGGAAACAAAAAGGTTGTGAGGCATGAAAAAAATAAATTATGTTTTAAACACATTACTGGAATGCCAGTCAAAATCAAGTATATAAAAAAAAAAACAAGCAGCACTCAACTCAAACCACTTCTCCTTGCACTGCAGTTCTAATTATTATTTATATTCAGCTTTATAAAAGTACCAAGTAACATGCTGAAAGTGGCAATCTCTGTGAACCCCCACTTGTAAAAATGTTTCTTATGCAAAAAAGGCCTACTGCCTGACAACAACTATCTACTTGTTTCATGAGGAAAACAAGATCAAAGTAAAAAAAATGAACAGCAAACAAGAAACAAGTTCAAGATAAATTGCTTATAGGATTACTGCACAGGTTATGGACCACACATGATAGATTGGCATTCTGTTTAGTTTAAGGGTAAAACCTGCAAAGATGACTGCAAGTCTCCAACAAATGTAATGAACTCCTGAAAATACTGTAATCCTGTCCTTTATTACAAATACTATCAAATGCATTTCAATTCTCAAGGCCTATACACTATCTAGTTATGTAAATATTCTCTGCATGCAATGACAAAAAGACTTTCAGTATTGGTAATGATTTTGCTTATTAAAGCTTACTTGCATCTTACAGTCTCAGACAAGCTTACCTGATGGTCATTAAATCATTGCTACTTAAACACAGAGCAACAGGCACTGCAACAGGCATTTTCTGTATAAGAAGAAGCATAAATCAACAGGATAAAATATGACAGAAAACCAGAACATTCTGCAAAATCAAGGACAGATGAAAAGCCACTGTAGTACTTGTGTCTACCTTGGATGGGGGGATACTCTGCACACTTAACACTGCATAACTGCTCATTGCCTTGCTTGGACACATCCAGAGTCACTACATGGGAGAATGAGGTGCAACAAGTGTGTCACAATTTGAAATGTCTCTGGCTGACAGTGATGGCCCTGGCACATTTGTCATACCTCTCAACCTCAGAGCAAGAAAGCTGGACAAAGCCATAAATAGAAGTGGGACAAAGGCCCAAAAATTATGACAATTTTTAAATATTGTTCTTATAAACTTAGAAAGGTAATTAGGTCTTGCATTAGTATGAATTTTCTGAAAGCTATGAAATTTGAAACTCTGTCATTATTTTCTAACTTCAGTCTTTAATGATTTGCCACTAATTTACCAGAAAACCATAATTTTATGAAAAACGGACCAAAATTGTGATGCAAAAATATAAAATAGCCACACAATACAGCTGGAAACCTGTCAAAAAGGGGCACTTTTTAATATTGGTGCTGTTAACTTGAGCAGCTGACAAAATAAGAGCATGTACATGCATTTCTGAAATTACAAGTAATCTATAACTCTGATCATTACAATTATTTATTAATTGTAAACCCTCCATGTTTTCTTCAAAACTTACCATTTTGCAGAGGGATTATTAAGGGGAGAGCAACATTTTGAGCCAAAATTGGGGACAGTTGAGAGGTTTGGATATACCTAATTCTATAAAGCAATTTATTTGCGCGTACCTCTTAATGCAGGAAATTTGGAAAAGGCCAAATATATTGGGGGAACATATAAACAGCACTAAAATTGCTCTTGCATAAACTTAGACAGTTGACAGAGTAATAGGTCTTGCATGCATTTTTCTGAAGGGTATGAAGTCTGAAACTCAATGTCTGTCATTATTAAGTGACTTAATTCCTAAATGATTTGTCAGAAAACCACAAATGTTATGAGGAACAGACCAAAAATAAGAAGCAAAAATCTATTCATTCTGAAAAAATGTGGACAGTTGAAAGGTATAGTTCAGCCAGGATGTCTGAGTTTGCCACCCTTCCCCCCTCACAAAATCATGGTCAAATGGGGCTTTCCCGCTACAGCTATTCCAATGTCCCATTACTTGGCTATTTCGCCCCATTTACCATAAACACTGTAATGTGCATAGTGCTTTACTTCTATGATGATTTGGATTTCATTTAAAAGTTTTATTTTACATTTTACAACACAAACACTAATAGACATCTGCTAAACAAAGCAATGCAATCTCACAGCATTGAAACCTCATTCAAAGAAAATACACCTGGCCAGTGGCAGATAAAGATTAACGTTGGACTGTTTTCAAATCATAGGCCCCTTGCACTGGAAACATACATGTGTTCTTTGATACACCTTCCTGATTGCATTAAATTATATTCCTTGCATAATACAGTACAGTTGTTAGAAGGTATTTTAAATGTATTGTTTTGAACATTTTTCCAGTAAACAATGAAAATAATGCATGCACCAATAATGACAACATTGCCCAATTCAGAACATTTCCATCATAAAAATCTACTCAAACTTCTACAATACACCAGTATCACTAAATGTGCACAATCTCTGCAGAAGTAAAAGTCATCTAAATAATTCTACATTAAAGAGATCTGTAACTAATGAAGATGTTGATGCTAGCACACGACTTAATATTTCATAGTTTCCTCTACAAATAAAGTGTTTGTTGCCCTTGAGGAATAAATTGCTTATGTTACATAAAAAATGATAAGCTAGTAATATTGCAATAGGGAATGGATGGCAAACTGATAACAGGTTCATCATTACTAGGTATCTCCACCAAAGAGGACATTCTCAGGACTGTACCATCCACCCCTTTAAAAGTACAACACAGTACAATGTTAGCAATGCATCTAGATATTGTGGGAGTAGAACCCACAACCTTCTGCATCAAAACCAAGTACACTTCCTGCTGTGCTATTAACAATGCAAGCAGACTCAGCATAAGCAGCACTAAACTTCTCTTCAAGCTCTCAGTTCCTTATAAAATCCACTCGACACTCAACTGTATCTCTCAACTTTGAAGCATTAGAAATCTGGAAAAAGCCAAAATTTATTGGGGAGGACAAAAGCCCAAAAACTAGGGACACATTTTAAACATTGCTTGTATAATCTTGGAAAGTTGCTAGAATAAAATGCTGTGTTATTACCATGCATTTCACTGCCAAGTCTTGGACCCAGGACCCCGTGCACTACAGTCAGAGCAACATACCACTATGCCAAACCAACTGCTTCTTGAAAAACAGGTAGACTGAAACTTAAATGGTTATAATTTAGTGAATTCAGTTCTAGCCATACCTCTCAACTTCTTAGCAAAAAACACCTAGACAAAGCCAATAATGGGGGGATACAGCCCCCCAAACATATTCAGTGAATTCTGTTATCACTGTAGCTCTCAACCTATTAGCATAAAAAACCTGGACAAAGCCAACAATGATTTTATAAACATAACATTTCTAGAATAAAAGATTATGTGTTACCATGTACTTTCTGAAGAATATGATGTCTGAAATTCAAAAAGCTGTCATTATTTTCCAAAAAACCCCACAGATTTTATGAGGAACAGAACAGCGATATGAAGCAAATATTTCACAAGTGGTGGTGGGTAGGAAATTTAAGCTATTGCTACCTACTCCCAAAGTACAGGGTGTGAGTGTAGCCATCACCAGGTATATTTCCTGAGTTCTTCTAGTCAGTGGGTGCATTATATGCACACAGTGTTTAAAAAGCCCCGCATGAGAGCAGAAACTTCTTTGTCCCCGTGAGAGCATACTCCAGCCTGCAGGCATTGAAATCTGATCCCCTTCCAGTCTATGCAGTTGTAACTTCATGGACTTCTGGGATCTCTGTACAGAGAATGGCTGTCTTCCTATCTGGACTGCTTCACCAGCAGTCTGGTTTCCTGTGTGCATGTGGGGATGTTCTGGGAATGCTGATCACGCATGCGCAGAAGTCTGGGACTCGCATTTGTTTTTCTATTTCTTATCTTTGTTTTTTTATTTCTTTATTTTTGTTTAATTTTTTCTTTTAAGCTTGTTTTATTTTCTGAAGGGGGGGGGGGGGCTGCAGTCCTACAGTAAATAGCACAGGAATACCCTCTACCATTTATTCCAACCATCACTAAAATGAACAGGTCCTGACTGCACTGTCCGGAGTTACAAACACTGCATCAATGGATCCTAATATTATTCCAGGATACTTCCTACAT
The DNA here is from genome assembly GCF_019279795.1 of Protopterus annectens. Classification (NCBI taxonomy): domain Eukaryota; kingdom Metazoa; phylum Chordata; order Ceratodontiformes; family Protopteridae; genus Protopterus; species Protopterus annectens. Next base: position 733,587,079 of record NC_056726.1, on the reverse strand, counting down.
AGCTTGAAACATGATCTGTCAGGCCCAATAGAATCTCTATTCAACCATAGCCTCCAGACAGACTTCATCCCCCAGGGAGAGTAGGACTGCATTGGTCATCCCTTTACACAAAGATGGATCATCAACAGAACCAGGGAAGTACAGACCCATAAGTCTGACTAGTTTTATATGCAAGGCCATGGAAAGAATTATTGTGAACCTGATAAATGATTACATAGGAAATCTTCCAACACCGGCTCCATCCCAGGTCACTTTCATCAAAGGCAATTTATGCCTACTAAACTTGGCAGAGTTCTTTGAGAACATCACTGTTGCCACAGACAAGAGCAAAATGGTACCTACTGCCTACATGGACCTGGCAAAGGCATTTGACACAATGCCTTACTCAGGTATTATAAACAAACTCACAGATTTAGGCATAAATCCCTATATCCCCTGATGGATAGCCAAATGGCTCACAGATAGTACATATGAAGTTAAGGTGATGGAATCCATCCTTACCAAGAGTCCTGTTATTACTGGTGTCTCATAGGGCATGGTACTGAGACCTCTCCTGCTTGAAATATATTTCTGTGAAGTCAAGGCAAATGTAGAGGGCCTTTGACTGACCATATTTGCTGACAATTGCAAGTTGGGTACAATCATTGAATCTCCCAATGATGTAGTTATCCTGCCGGTGGGTCTGAAACAGACAAATAACTTGTGCCAAAACCATATCCTTTGGGAAGATGACCATCCCTGCAAATTACAACCTTGATATCACTCCCATCAGATTAGAGCTAGTGGTAATAGACTTGGGAACTCAGTTTGACAGTAACCTGACTTTGATCACTCTTTGTCCATTGTAGTAAGAAAATCCTTCTACATGGCACAACTTATAAGTAAGGGCATGGCATCAAGATCTAAAGAGATCATAGTCCCACTATATTCAGACTTCATTAGATCAATAATTAAGTACAATGAAACATTAAGAATGTACTTGACCAGGCATTTGCAACAGCTGGAATTGCCACAGTGATTCCTCACTAAAGGAATACAGGGTATAAATAATATATGCTATGCAGACTGCCTCAAAGCCTTGGCCCTGCACTTAGTCTCCAACAGACTATTGAGGAGTGAACTATGGGTAACCAACAAGGCATTCCTTGATCCCACCCTGATGGATCTGCTACACATTCACAATACAAACAGCACTAGAATTACCCAATCTAAGTTGCTAAACCTTGTCTGTGGCACACAAAAAACATGTTGGAGAGACAGGTATATTTCTCATAAATAACCTCTTTTATGGAACAGACTCCCCATTTATGTGAGACAGAGCTCTTCCCTAAGCTCATTCAAATGTAATTTAGGCCAATGGATAGGAAGTCATAAATTCACCCCTGGCTTGTCACCCTTATGAACTGGGGCAGTTTGTAGACACCCTAAAGCACAGGCATATACCAAAGCCATTCTAGCCCATGGGCATTGATAATTGGGAAACGTTGGGTATGACTTGCTTGCATTAAAAAGGATTCACTAGACAATCTCAACGTGCTGAAATGTCAAATTTCAGTACATCAAGACTGAATAGTGGAAAGTGCAGTTATGCGAAACTCCACTATGTCGAATGCGGAAATATCGAATCTGCTATCATGGTGTCGCGTTCCTGATGTGTGGTGCTGTTTGTGGATTTATGTGGGGTATCAGGTAAGTGGTGTTTGTGTAAGGGTGTTGGGTAGGGATTTTAGTATATGTGTGTGTGTGTGTGTGTGTGTGTGTGTGTGTGTGTGTGTGTGTGTGTGTGTGTGTGTGTGTGTGTGTAGTGGTGTTTTTCGTGTGTTTGTGTGTTTGGTGCGACCTCAGAGTTAGAATATATAAGTACGGGGTGTGGGGGGGACGCATATATATATATATATATATATATATATATATATATATATATATATATATCTATAGTGAATCCGTTAAAAATGCTCTAAGGTCGTTAGCCTAGTAATCTCCTATGATCTTATGATGTTATGACCATATATTTACAATATTTTTGAGTCTTTCATCGGCAGCTCTTAAATTATTTCACTGATTTGTTCCTTAATACCTTTGACTGCCCATAAAAATGAATTTTGTTTATCGTCACTACAATACTGTGTTATGATCTGTTTTATAATAAAGTTCATTTAAGAATGGTATCAACTAGTTTATGAGTATTTTATGCAGTCTCTCTTGCTGCATATCAGAATACTAATTAACTGGATAAAAACATTTAAAATGCTGAATACTGTAGAATTCTAATTTACAAGTAAAAGCAGTAGCATGAAGAACCCACGGTAGTGGTGCTGCGGTAGCGTTGTCGCCTCACAGCAAGATGTTGTCCTGTTCGATTCTCAGCTAGAGCATCTTCTGTGTGGAGGCATAAGTGAATGGGGGTGCCTTCGTTGAAGGTTGTGCGTCAGGGCTGGTAACTCCGCACATAAAAATCCACTACCAAACATTAGCGGACCGGAGTTCCGCTGTGGTGACCCCTAACCGGGATAAGCTGAAAGACACAACAACAACAGTTTAAAATGAAATTCTTCATTTACTATAAGTATTCTTATCATGTTACCATTGAAAACTATTTTGCAAAAAGTATAATGTTATCTACCCATTTGCCTGACTGAAAAATATTAGAAAAGTTTTGTAAAACATAACACATTAGTACAGGGGATACACAGAACTACCTGGCATATACTGTCATTAACCCACCTTTTCCATAATACTGCCAAGCACAGATTTATGCAACTAAGATCTGATTATGCAAGTGTTCAACACATACAAAATCTATTTTCTAGGTCCTACAGAAATGTTCTCAAAGCCTGTATCCTTTGCAAAGGCAGAAATTGGAGGGCATAAATTGCATTGTTTTCTGCAAGGAGTTTGACTTTGCTCTGTATAAAAGACTAAGAGACAAAAAACCTCACTAAACAACACATTTGTATAATCTGTAAAACCAGTCATCATCAAGATACTGCAGAACTCTGTAGTCTGCCCAGTACTTCCATGAAATTCTGATTTCAAATATGACTAGATTCTGCAGTAGTATGGGTCTGTAAATGATGTGGAGCTTTGTTGAGACATTATGTTTGATGCTCACTTCTTGATGTTAAGAAACAATGAAGGATAAAGCAGCATTCCTAAAGAAATAAAAAAAGTCTCCAAACTCACTTTAATGGCTTTAAAATATTTTTCAGAAGGCCTTCTACCTCTGAAGCTGCTGACAGTGGGGATTGCACCCCAACTTCCCTACCACTTATACATACGTGGACATTGTAGTTGATAGTAAGGGGTACTCCAAAATGCTACATGCTTTTACTTACATTTCCCTTATATTTATATTTCTCAACCTCTTAGCACAAGAAATCTGGACAAAGCCAAAAATAATGGGGGAACAAATGTCCAAAAATGGGAATGCATTTAAATGTTGCTCATATAACTATAGAAAGTTGATATAATAACAGGCTTTGCATTACAATGCATTTTCTGAAGTCCATGAAGTCTGAAATTCAAATGTCTTTCACTATTTAGTAACTTCAGTCTTCAGTGATTTGCCAGAACACCACACATTTTTATAAAGAAAAGATGAAACATTTGAGACAAAAATCCAGACTTTCTGTGAAAATATGGACAAATAGGCACGGCCATATTCACAGTTTTAACCTTCATGTTCCAAAGATCTCAGCTCTGGTCCTATAAATTTCAACAGGATCCCAGTTTAATACAAGGACATTTGGAGTCCTGATCAGGACAGGGGTGAGAGACATAAAGTAGTAAAGAAATAAAGAAAAGAAAAGCAGTCTATTTGTAAAATGGCAGGTGACAAACTTTAATACTGACTGCAAACATGAGCACATGCTGACCCAAAACCCTCACTATCTGATTAAATGAATGAATGGTAATTCCGTTTCCCAAAACTCATAATTAAATTCTGCAAGATACATCCCATGATTTAATAAAATCTGTGCAGGCAGAGTGTATAGCCTACTCAGAATTTTACCATGTCTGTGTACATGTTTCTCCCTCGGCAGTATGACATGCATATAAATCATGGTGCATTGTCAAGGGAGAGCCATGGAACACAGTTATGGAATCAGTATAGGGAGTGTAGTGCAAGTCATGGTGCACAGAACTGTTCATCTATGAATGTTGCCTGCACCAGAGTAAGGGCACACTGACCAACCTGGTGGGACAGATTAGGTTCATAGGTTCATAGGTAGGTACTAGGCTATCTGCCCAAGGGCATTTGTAAGCCTAGCCAGAGTGTGTCAGCTTTTGCTGCCCCATTGATTAATTAACTTAGCCTCTGTCAAAAAGAGCCAATGAAGTGATCCCAGGGGTGTATTTTCTGTTACCTGTCCACTTGTCAAGGTTTCCCTTGAAGAGTGTTATTGAGGGGCTCTGCCTAATGTAGTTAGGAATTTTGTTTTTCTTTCAAAGTTAGCCTTGGATGATTTTATGAGGGACCTTAGTTTCTTATTGATACTGATCAGGGATGTCTTTCCTTCTTGGAATTTGCTTTTTTTCTGAACTAGTTTCCTCCTTCTATTGTATAGCCTGTTTATGGCAGGGGTCCAACAGACTGATTTCCTTCTCTTAGGGGAGTGAGTCTTGGTTTTGCTAGGGATGGCATGATCCATGCATCCTTGTAGGTGCTCATAGAGTGCATTTGTAAAGGTTCCTGCATCTTGGACACTGTTATCCTTTAGCGTGGGGGCTGTGAAACTTACCACCTCTGTCTTAAGCAAGGCGAAGTTTGCTATAGAAAAATGTTTCACTGTGGCTTGGTTGGGGGTGGTGGTGTGGTGTGGACATCCAGAGTGATTAGTTTATGGTCTGATCTAACCAGTGATGGGTTGACCTCCGGTGCAAAACACCTGTTGCCCATGTTAGTGATGACAAGGTCCAATATGTTTTCACCTCTGGTAGGTGAGTTTACCAGCTGATCCAGGGCATTTGAGTTGATAAATTCCAGGAAGCGCTGGACCTGGGAGTTTGTACTTGAGTAGTTTTCCCAGTTAACGGTAGGGTAATTGAAATCACCCAATATCAGGGTGTTTGGTAGGACCTTCATGTTTTCCAGTGTCTCCAGAAAGGCAGAGTGGTGGTCCTAGGTCTTAGAGGGTGATCTGTAGCAGGCCACAATTTGTATTGCAGATTTGCTCGATGTTAGTTGCACATGGATGATCTCAGAGGTATCATGCTGCACCACTAGCTTGGAGATGTAGGTATCTTTGATGAATATGGATACAACCCCTCCTTTTGTGTTTCGGTTCATGTTTTGTGGCCGGAATGTGTGGTATGAGTTGTAGCCTGGTAGTGCTGGGGTGCTCTGTGAAGCCTTGAACCAGGTTTTAGTTACTGCACAGATGTCGACGCTCTCCATTCTGAGGAGTGCTTTGAGCGTGTGCATTTTGAGATTTAAGCTCCTGGTATTGAGTAGCATAACCCTCATTTTTTTCTTTGAGCTGTTTATGGAGGTGGGTTTGACTTTTGAGCCATACTCTGGAACACACTACCTATCTATGTCAAACAGAGTTCCTCATTAGCACTCTTCAAGAAAAATCTTGATGATTGGATGGGAAATAGGAAATTCACCCCCAGGATCACTTCTGTGGCTCTGCTCGACAGGGGCACAGGAAAATAATTTTCTTGGGTGGTGAAAGCCAGGGTACATTTTTGGCTAGGCTTATATAGGCCCTAGGGCCAATAGCCTAGTACCTACCTATGAACCTATGAGCCTTACCTAAAAAAGGCACTATGGGGACAGCAAGAGCCTTGGCCAGTATTTGAAAGCCTAGGGGTGACAGGTGCAAGCCATCTCTTGCAAAGCAACAACGCTTGTTGAGCATGTCATCCCAGGCTGACAGACATTGGATCCCCTTTGAATGACATCAGAAGCTTAGCCAATTGTTGAAATTGATATTTTTTTCTTTATACTGGGGAATCATTCTCGTTGAGGGCAGGATGCTACTCAGGGTCAGGGTCATACCCGCCTGGGCTACATGATCAGATGTCTCTTTTCATGTAGTTCAGGGAGATACATCTCAGGTCATTCACACCAACATGAACAATGACAGAGTCATATTTGTACTTGATCTGGAGTGGCCTGAGTGCTTGTGCTATGTGGCAGACTCTGGCTCCCGACAGGCAGCTAACAGTATCCTTTTTCTTGTCCAGCCTAGTGAGTGGGACGTCAGTGTGCCTGACCATAGAGTCGCCTATTACTAGTGTGTTAGGTATGTTATTTCGCCTTAAGGGCTGTGATTGTGCGGCACACAGATTTTGTGTTTTATGTGTTGTCTGGTTTGTGACGGGAGGTGCAGGTTTTTTGGGTGTTTGCTTTGGAGGTCTCTGATGCTTTTGCAGGTTTTTATTTAGAGCCTCCAAGTATGATTTTGTGTATTTATGTGTATTTTTTGCCAGTGCTGGTTTAGTATGTCTGTGTAAGGCTGGAGGTGTGGTGCAAGTGTTAACCTTCTCCTCATGACTTCCTGTTCCAGTCTTGGGTGGAGAGAGCCTAGCCTCCAATTTAGCTATATAATTGCATCCCTCACATATGTTAATGTTTTGTGGTAGGAGGAGAGGGTTGTCTGTGTACATGATGCAGTTGTAACATTGCCTCAGGATACCCAGGTTCACCAGTGGACTGAAGAATATACCTGAAATTGCCCTTTGGTCATGCCTGAATAGTAGGGTTAGCTGCTTAGTCACTTGGTTGGTGAGAGGTGAATAATGAGCCTTGCCCTGCTGGGGCAATCAAGTGTCAGGGTATATTAGTGCTTGCTATTAGGTCTGAGCAAGTGCTGGACTGTAGGATGCTTTTTAAATGCTTAGGTTGAGAGTTAGACTACTTTCAAGGGAAAAACTGAAGAGAAAACTTGGTGGAGAGGGGAATAATTTAGCCCTAGCTAACCGGCACTGCCCGGATGTGCAAAACCATGCAAACATGGTTTTTACAGCAGGGAAATGAAATATATAGAAATTAGCCCAAAATGGCCTATAAACTACTAACTTCTGGGCTGGAACCATTCCTCCAGGGACAGATGGCTGCTCAATGCTCCCTCTCTCACAGGTGAACAGAGAAACCTCCTTCTATCCAAGTAAGGTATGGGCAACTCAGAAACTTGTAACACAGCCCTAAAGTCAGCACTAGCCTGAAAACTGGACTATACTTGCTTAAAAAGGTGGGAAACAAGGAACATTTTTTTTTTGAAAAGATAAGGCAAAAACAGTAAAAAATACACTTAAAACAGCTTTAAATGACTACAAACAGTAAAAAATATACTTAAAACAGCTTTAGATGACTAGAAGCAGTCAGAAAAGTCTTTTAAACAAATTACCCAATTAACCAGTAACAAAATCTCAAAACTAAGCCCTGTTCCTGTAGTCTTCAATCAGACAAGTACTAACTGCACACTCCTGCCACTGGGGTGCAGGGGAACCTTCTCCAAAAAAAGAAGGCCTGGATTAGTGCTCAAGTTATACAAACAAAGCTAGATTCAGCAGGCCTGAATTTAGTTTATGTGACAGCAAACAAGGCACACCAATTTTAGTAAGAAACAGTTCAAATATGCAGGCACTATAAGCCTCTGAACAGAAATTCCCAGCTCAGAAGGGCAGAGTCCAGCCTTTCCTCCCACAAGAGTGCATACCACAAACCTTCGTAATGTAAAATGACTGGCCTGAAGCTAAAGTACTTAAACCAGAACTAATACACTTTTAGAATAGCCCTGGCAACCAGCTTCCAGCACAGTCACCTTTGGGGCAGTCAAGGAGTAGTGTCGACTGCCCATGGGTGGGGATGTCAGTCATGCTGCTGCCATCTGGATTACACAACACTCTCTAGATCTGAGGAGTTTACCCCTCTCATGTGTCACACATTGCCCCTGTCTGCTGTCTTGTCTGTCTTTTCTGTCTGCTTTTGCATCATCTCCTACCCAACTTACCTCCCCACACATACCTATCTCCCTTCCCAGCATTCCACTCTCTCATTAAAAAAAAAAAATGGACACCTGTCCCAGAAAAAAAATATCAATCCATACATAGCTCTCCATTTAGCACACAAGTTCACTGGACCCAATTAATTTGGTCCAATTGGATTAACAACACATTTATGTTGTTCTCATCCTTCTTTCTGGGATTTGAGAGTCCAAATTCATCTACAAAACCTGTCAAAATGCATAGCTGCTGCTGTACAAAAATGGATAGCTATGGTTCTTTCCTACACTCATCCTGCATATCCCTACCTGCCTTTCACATTGTTTCCCCCCCTGCTTGCACACTTTTCACCACTTTCCTATCACCCCCTTTTTCTTTTCTTTGTATTTTTAGCGCGGGTCTGCACAAATTTGCAAGTAGCGGCATGGCGCAGCTTCACTTAGCTCAGATCAAATGAGCTTAAATGAGCTTTAATGTCTATATGTATCTATTACAGTGTCACTCACATGTAGAAAATAAACAACTCTGCCCAGTGTTGAAGCTGGGCCTCTCTTAACTTTAGCACACTACATTAACCCACCACACATACAGGGCTTAATTTACAAAGGTGTTTTCAGCAAAACATACTGCTTACTATTTAAAGTCATTATGCACATAACTGAAATAAAAAACCTAATGTGAAAACTGGGAGTGTACCCTAGACTCTGGTGCAATAATAAATGCTAATGAAGATGGGTCCCCTTCAGTAGTTTGAACTTTTACAAGCTTGAGCCTCATATGGCTGAGACCATATGTTCGAACTTGTAAAGTTTGATTGGTCTGAATGGAGATCTCTGTACAGTGCAGAATGGGAAGATTTCCCTTTTCTGCAATGTAGTGCGATCTTGGAGTTGGTATATTTAAGTAGGGGTTGGGCTGCAGGTGGGCATAGCCCCCCTGCTACAGACATTACGTTTTTTTTCATTTTTTTCTTTCTTTTTTCTTCAGTGTTCGAACTTTTACAAATTCAAACATATGGTATTGGCCATATGTGGTTCGAACTTGTAAAAGTTCAATCTACTGAAGTAGATCCATGAAGCCATACTAATGGATGTAAGTGAAGCCTATGACAGCGGGCATATGTGCCCTTTTTTCTGCAACTTGTGGAAAGATACCTGCTAAGGCAGCAATGGCAAAGTACATGTATCTCTGATACTCTGGTGCAGAAATACAACCATATAAAGCCAAGCACATAGTCTTGAATGTAGAAATGTTTCTCATAACATGTATATGTCACATATATCTTGCAACAAATACACATGCCATTACAATATCTCAGTAGCTAAGTCTGTTAAATGCCTCCTGTACAGTACATTTTGCCACACACAGTCTTCAATTCAAATCCAGTGTTGTGTTGCACTTCAATGACATTATTGTAACAACAAGTAATGACTGAGTAATGCAATCTTACTCCCCACAGGTTACTGCTACTTAATTAACTGCTACCCAATTTTGCAAGACAAAGGCCTGCAAGCAGAGACACAATGTATATATCCATATAGCCTAACTATATGTAGCCTACTACTCTGTTAGTCACACTGTTGCATAACAGACGTACCTTAAGCACATGCCCTGATTGCACTATATAGAGTGTCCTTGCCCTGGCTCTGCTTTAATGAGAGGCTTGACACAGCTAACACAGTTACATGTACAGCTTGCTGTTCACCAAAGTGTTTACACTCTCTCCTATGTGTTGTATGATGCAGCAGTAGCTGCAGCCTGTAGCATACATAGCTATATGTAAAGGTAGCTGCTACAGACCTACCATACCTCTCACCCCCTAGAACAAGGGATCTGGACACAACCATACATACTGGAGGGGGGCAAAGGCCCAGAGATGGGGAAATGTTTAACAGTTTGCTCCTAAAAAAGATAGCAAGTTGATAGAATAACTGCTACTGGCAGGGTCTCACTGAGAGAGATGCCTGGTGTCAGAGCCATGGCCTCAAGCTCAATGCCAAAAAGTGCAGTATCATCCCCTTTAGTAAAAACTCTGTACCCATGAACTACTACAAAGGCACCAATCTACTTAACACTGAATGTGTGATAATAAACCTTGGGACCCAGGTGGACAGTAGTCTCTCCTTTGATAGTCACATTGCCACAGTAGTCAGGAAGTCCTTCTATTTGGCACACCTCATCATAAAAGGGTTCTCATCCAAGAAAAAAGAGGTCATTGTTCCTCTCTACTGGACACTCATTAGACCCATTATAGAGTACAATGCCCCTTTTGGAATGTACCCCACAAGATATATGCAGCAGCTGGAAAGGCCACAGAAGTACTTCACAAAGAGGATTACTGGCCTCAAGCAAATGCCCTACACTGACCGCCTCAAAAAACTCCAGCTTTACTTTGTAGCATATCACCTACTCTAAGGTGATCTCTGCCTAACATATAAAGCTATGTCAAACCCAGAGCTGTTGGACATGCTACACCTAAAAAAATCCCAATCCCTCTGAGTTACACGCTCTAGAGAACTAAACCTTGTTACCACAATAAACAAGACTTGCTGGAGGGATAGATTCCTGTCCCAGAGACTTCCCATACTCTGAAACAGGCTACCCATCTAGGTCAAGCAAAGTTCTTCATTAGCACTCTTCAAGAAAAATCTTGATGAGTGGATGGGAAATAGGAACTACACCCTGGGGATCATGTATGTGTCTCTGCTCAACAGTGGCAAAAGGAAAATAACTTTCTTGGGTGGTGTAAGCCAGGGAACCTTGTTGGCTAGGCTTACGTAGGTCCTTGGGTTGATAGCCTAGTACCTACCTATGAACCTATGAACCATGCATAGCGTAATGGGTATGAAGTGTGACACATACAAGTGTCTCTTCCATTTACTGACATCAGCCCAAAATGACTGCCAGTGCATTGCCAGATGACCTTAATGGTATAGGACACTGACCATACATATGAGGCATAACTGTGGACATACACCATACATCACTACAATGGATGGTGTCTGTAACTACCCTCTGTGATGCTGTCATCTCCACACCTCACTAATGTCCATCTCAAAAACTCAGATGGGGCCAAGGCCTATTTGAAGGCCTTTTATATTGCATTGTGATGGCATGTCATTGGCTGATATAGCTGTTTTGGCTGCAGTTAGCAATTCTGAGCCACAGACTGGTGCAGAGTCAATTATGTGCTAATGAGCACTACCTTAAAAAGGCAAGCAGATGGTTATGGGGAACAGGTCTGTATGAGACTTAACACACACTGAGTGTATTATCAAAAATTACTGGAAGCGACATTCAACAAAAGAGTACTGCACTCCACCAGGTATGTAATAGATTTCTCCATATAACAGGATGCAGATGAAAGGATGGTGGTATGGGAAATAGGGATTACAGCAGAATGCCTGTCTTAGATCTATGGTGATGACATGGCATTGATACTCTGCTGTCCTACAACTACTGCATGCCTTTCAACTGTCCCTGATGTCAATCACATCTCAGCTCTGTCCTTGTCAATCCCACCTACAATGGTTAGCTGTTGTAGGAAAGCTAGTGGATTACACATCGTACATAGTGAAAATAGTGGAGGGTGTACATCCCTGTAATGTCAAATGATGTATTGTAATTCACCTCCTCTCATTCTGTCCATGTCTCACATAATTAGTTCCAAGATTGTAAAACTGTCCCTGAATGTCCCTGATGTATTCTGGCTAAGTCTCTGTTTCTGTTGACATATGTCACTGTTTGGTTGAGAGCTATGTCTAAAATACTTGTCAACCTCCTACAGCAATAGCTCAGGACAAAGCCATAACTAATGGGAGGACAAATGCCCAAACACAGCGACCGTGTTTATGTATTGCTCTTACAAAGTATGAACGTGAATAGACTACACTGATATTACTGTAGGATAACTGTGTTCTGAAGGGAATGATGTGTGACACTCAGATGTCTGTTTTTATTTTCTGACATCAGCCATCAGTGATTGGCCAACTATTTGTCAGAAATCCAGACATTTGTGTGAAGATGACCAAGACTATGGGCAAACATCTAGACAGTCTGCAAACATACGTATAGATGACAGGCATGATGCCTACAGGGAAGATATACTACAGCGGGTTTGCATTGCTGTCTGCCATTGTGGCACACTAGTGTTTCTGGACTGTCCCCATATAGTTATTGTAATAGCGCACTGCTATTTGTACGACAGCAGCTACATGACATATTAGTGGGAGTGTGTCCATAGGGGACTCACCACCGTAGACTGCAGTGATGGGTGTAGGAACATACAACAGAATCTGTCACGGCCCACAGGGATATACCCCAGTATTGCTACTACCTTGATAATAACCACACATATAGTGCATTCCCAGACTGTGAGTTATGACGTGTGATGGAGCAGTGGATAGTGCAGGCCATTATGGGTGTGCTGGATCTGTACATAGTGGGCGTCCACGTATCTGGTCCTGTAATGTGTTCCCCTCTTGTTGTTTTCAGGAATCATGTACTGCAGGAGACATGCACCCTTCTCAACTATGGAGAATGACATTATACTGGAATGACTGAGACATCACTATCAGATCTTGCTGTCCAAGGGTAGGCAGAATTGGGAACAGCAGCCAACACTGTGGGCAGACCTTGTACAGGCTGTCAATCAGCTTGGCCAACTGGACAAGACCTATGAGCAAAGCCAACACCAGGCCACAGATATGGTGCATGCTAAACAAAAAAGGGCAGCTGCTGTTGGCAGGGATTTTGCCACCATAGGTGGAGGGCCTGTAATGGAACAACCACTCTCAGCCACAGTGGAATTCCTGGCAAACCTAGGAACAACCAACAGCTCCCAGGCATCCATCACGCCACACATGGTGGAGGTGGGTGCCACAGTGCCCACAGGACAGAAGCATCCAGGTAAGCTTACTGTGTTCACCAGTGTAATATTGTGGCAGTCATTGTGACAGGCTGTACATACCAGTACATGGGTGTCAGGTCTATCTGCACTGGGGGTGGGGTTGTGTTTTATGCTCAGATGTGCACACATACTCAGAATGTCACCAATATAGCTATTATCACAGTAGCTACTGTACATGTGGATATATTCACAAATTATGTTGCAGTGCTGCGACAGTTGGTGGTGCTGACAACACCTCTTCCTCACCTTTTCATAGGTCCATCAGGTGTGGCCCAAGTCCATGGTCCTGCACCTGATAAGTGTGATACTGTTGTTTTAAGGATTATATATACCTTAAGAAAGTTAAGGGCTGCTATTTTGCCCTATGTGCAACTGTTGGGTTTAGCCAGAGTAGGATATTTGTATGTTCCATTCAGGAACAGTTAACTATAGTGCATAGACTGTGTAATCACAGGTGTGTAATTTATTTATTTATATTTTATTTATTGACATTTGTTGACCGGGTTAGTCCAGCTGGGATTTTGGCCCATTTTCAGTGGAGACCCAAGGAGAAAAGCTCCAAGAATTACAGTAACAAAAAAGAAAAAAGTAATTGAATTATACAGTGTCAATAAAAACATATTACAGATAAAGAGATTTAAAGCAGTTGAGTTATACAGTATTTATAATATTCAATACAGATTATATTAAAGCAGTTGAGTTATACAGTAACTATAAAATTCAACACATAGGTCTGAGCAAATGGATTATATTATTTGGACAGCCATGAGATACCAAGAGAAAACAAAAAAAAGAGAGAGAGAGTGTTACATATTTACAGGTAAAAAGTTTTAATGATTTTCAGGAGTAACTAAGAATATGAAGAAGAATTTAAGAGTATAGGAATACCAGAAGTTCATTGATATTTATGTGTTAACAGACAAAGAAGGTCAGATTCACTATAAAGTGTACCTAAAAGTAGTAGAGAGGAATTTAGCAATACATAAAAGTAAATAGGGAGAAGTATGCAGTAGAGAAAAGTGTAATAATCTGAGGTATAAGGTAGTTGATCTGGGTGAGCTGATAGAGGAGAAGGAGCGATCAAAAGTTGGGGTGGTACAAGAGCAAATTTTGGAGCTAAGTAGATGACATTTCAGTTTTTCTTTAAAGTGGGCAGGGTGGACAGTAGAGCATATGTTTCTAGGAAGTTTGTTGCAAGTTTGAGCTATAGAGCATTTATATAAGAGTTTGCCAACAGCTTTTTTTGGTTGGAAGGTTTGAAGTAGTTGTTGGTTAGAGGTACAGAGAGCACAAGCAGGCTTATATGTAGAGATGAAAGAAGAAAGAGCAGGACAAGATGATGGCATATAGAGTATAGAGTGTAGCATTTGCAATTGTGTAGACAACAGTAAGTGAGGGAATTCTAGCCAGTTTAGGGATGTAAGGGTTGTGCAGTGGTGTGTATTATGTCGAGAGTTTGTGATGAATCTTGCAATCATGTGGTACGTTTGCTGGAGTTTATTTAAGGTTGTGATTTGAATGTTAGTGAACAAGGGGGCGACATAGAGAAGTAATGAGAGAAGATAAGCTTGTGCTATGGAGAGTCTATAATTTGGAGTAAGAATTTTTTTATTACGATAGAGTAGGCCTAATTAGTCTTTTTTTATGCAGTGGAGGTGGTGCTGGTTAAATTTGAGTTCATAATCGATGATGACTCCAAGAAGTTTAGAGTGAGCATCTGGTTTTATAAGAGTGTTATTTGAGGAACTGATTGAGAAGGATTTTGTGAGGTGGGACAGTGAGTGAGGGAGAAATAATAAGAGTTTTGTCTTTTTGCGGTTAAGGATAAGTAGGTTATCTGTTAGCCATTGTTCAGTAGATAGGAAGGTTTGCTGACTAAGGGATTGAAGTTCTGTGATGTTGTCAGAGATAGAGATGAAGGTAGAATCATCAGCATATTGGATGAGGTAGGATAGTTTACAAGATGTATGGAGGTCATTGGTGAAGATATTGAACAGGAGGGGACCCAGTATGGAGCCTGAGGAACCCCTGTTGGAACAGGTAAGAAGAGAGGGGAAGAGGAGAGCAATTTGACAGATTGTTTTATGCCAGACAAATAGCTTGAGAACCAGGTAATGGTGGAGGATGATAGGTTGAGGATGGTGAGTTTGGATAGAAGAAGAGGATGGGAGACTGTGTCAAATGCTTTAGATAAGTCTAAGAGCAGACAAGAGATGAGTTTATTGTTGTCAAGGGCCTCAGCAATAGTGTGAGTAAAAGATAGGAGGGCAGTAGTTGTGCTGTGTCTGGGACGAAAACCGTGTTGGGTGGGGATGAGAAGATTATGTTGGATTAGGTGTTTGAGAAGTTGAGCATGTATGCTTTTTTCAAGAATTTTGGAGAGGGAGGATAAGATGGCAATAGGATGGTAACTGGATGGGTCTGTGGAGTTTCTGCCTTTGTGTAAGGGAATTGTATAGAAAGATTTCCACAGTGTAGGCGCTGTGGATTCCTGGATAGATCTGTTGATTAGAATATATATCAGGAATGCTATAGAATCAGCAGCTAATTCTAGGAAAACAGGAGGTAAGTTGTCTGTTGAGGGGGAACAAGGTTTTAGCTTTAGTAGAAGAGCTCTGATATATGAGGTGGAGACAGGTTGTAGGGAGAAAGAATTGTTGTTAGGTAGGTTGAGGGGGTTTAGTGGAGGAGTTTAGTGAGGATCCACAAGTACAAATATTAGCGCATTTGCACTTCTAGCTATGGGCAACTACGCAGCCTACTATACATGTGGCAAGAACTCTAAGATGCCTGTTCAAACACAACAGGGAGATGGTACATACCTGAGACAGAGATACTACTACTGGCATATCATTCTCAATATAGGTGCACTGGGTTTTGTGTGTAGTTCTATCAGATACACTGTCATATTGCATACCTTACAGGTGTATTGTAATGATAACATTAGCTGGATGTAGCTGAAGTACATGTTATAACAGGCCTGACTTGTCTGTGTATGTTGTGAGTTTGTCTGTTGTGCATGGGAGCAGAAATGTGAATATGTGGAACTTGTAATGCACTTGTGGATCCTCATCTGTTATAATAGGGCAGGTAGTAATGTACTGCTGTTGTTTTGCTTCTCACATGTGACAGCGGGGGTTGGAGTCTGCCCCCCTCACAACCTGATGTCAGTGTGTCATCAGATGCTGCTGATGATGGTTGCCATAGTGAGGCACAGGCAGGGTTGTCAGTGGATGAATCTGTCCCAGAGGTTGACATCCCTCTTCTATCCCCATTGTCACCACACATATCAGTCCCCAGAAGCCACAGATATTGGACAGTCAGAGGGTAGCAACGACATTGAACAGGGCAGTGTGACAACTATGGCATCAGTGAGTATAGACACTGGCCATAGCCAGAGAGCTGGTGAGGTCCCATAGAGGTGGATTGACAGGGTTGAATGTAAGGGAACTTTTGTCCATCCCCCACCTGTTGCAGGTGTCACATCACAGGTCACTTGCCACATGTTTTGGATCATCTTGGAGGCAAAGGCATGTTCTGAACACAACACCAGATGGATGTTTAGGGTTATGGATGCAGCATGGTCTGACATCCATGACTGCCTCTACTGCATTGAGGACACCCTGGATTGGTGCACAGCTGTAGTGCATAGACATTGGGGTGAGATAGTGTTTGTTGTTGACCGCACAATGTCTGTGCTGAAACATCTGGTTGGAAATGGGCGTTGGACACATGGATGAAGGTCAGCAACACCATCTGCAGGGAATCCACATGGCTGTTCACAGTCATGATCCTTTACTGGCAGTACCTACAGCATGACAGAGGGAAGTGTGCTGTGTAAACCATGACATGGCAGGCCATGGGCATGTGGTCCTAGGCAGTCCCGTGGGAGACACAGCTCGAGCATTTTGCAGTCCCCATCAGGTACTAGCATCACATCTGACCTTCAGCATGGTGGTGCCAGTGCTACTGCTGACAGAGCCAGATCACGTGTTCATGGCCAGAGACAGTGAACTGTCCACTCTACCATGTATGGTCCACAGCTGTCCCAGATACACACGTGTAGGGCTAGCACTAGGCTTGACTGTGTACACACACACACACTCAAACAGCACTGTCACATGCAGGTCACCACCAAACACACACAGCACATCTTCATGGCCCATCTAACCTACACCCTTTTCTGACTCACACACATGCTGTCATCTGTTTGGCACAGCCTAGGCCCACAACACTCCCTGTGTATGTGATAATACCTGTGCCACATCCCTGCCATCCATGCCATAGATGTAGGGAAATGCAAATATGTGTCTGATGTAAGGAGTGACTATATTACTTTACATGTACTTGTGTAGTGTAATATTGTTTTGCCATGGCACTTGTTGTGGGCCACTACAGGTATTGTATGCTGGTATGTGTCATGACTACACATCAAACTTTGGAGTATCTTTGTTGCATGATGTTAGACTGGTGGTAGTGTTACAGAACAACAGGTGTGTCATGCACCTGTATATGTATTCATTCCAGGAGTCTGAGGGGTTAAACAATGGACACATGGTGGCAATACATTGGCATAGGATGGCATGGTGGTACAGCATAAATATGACCTCAGCAAGGTAACGCAGGTTACATGCATGGCTCCCTAGGTGCATATGTGTATAACAGTGTATCAGGGACAATGAGGCAGTCAGCGTAATCATGAATTCATACTTTGTGACAAGGTCTGCTACCCTCGATCCATGTCACCTGGGTTTACTGAACATACAACTCTAAAAGGTGGCAGACATCAGTTATGCTTATGTGGACAAGGGCAATTTAGAGGCTAGCAGCTAGTCACATGCCCATAAAATGCATAACCATTGCATGGAGATAGCCCATATGGGCATGTCGATAGTGCTGTAAGGGGATATATTTATACATGCACACACACACACGCACACACACACACACACACACACACACACACACACACACACACACACACACACACACACACAGACACACACTTGGCTGATATGAGATTATAAGTCCTACCTATCTACTATCACACACTACAATTCTCAGTAGTTACCACATGTGCCACTTAGCTTATTTGACATTAGATTGTCAGCCAGCATAATAAAGGCGGATGACATCAGCAGGCCTTGTAAAGGAGGCTGATGTAGAGGCCAGCTGCTAGTCACAAGGCCATAACATGCATAACCATTGCACAGAGATAGGACAGATGGGCATGTCTGTAGTGCTGCAAGGGGATATATTTACACACACACACATGCACACACACACACACACACACACACACACACACACACACACACACACACACACACACACACACACACACACACACACACACACACACACACACACACACACACACACACACACTGGATGATGTGAGATTAGAACCCCTACCTATCTACTATTACACACTACAGCTCTTAGTACTTATTGCATGTGCCACAGAGTTTATTTGATATTAGACTGTCAGCCAGCACCCTTAAGGTGGATGACATCAGCAGTCCTTGTAAAAGAGGTCAATGTAAAGGCCAGCTGCTAGTCACAGGTGCTTAAAATGCATAGCCATTGCACAAAGAAGGCATGTCTGCAGTGCTGCAAGGGGATATTTATATGCGCACACACACGTGTTGGATGAATTGAGATTAGAGACCCTACCTATCTACTGTTACACACTACAATTCACAGTACTTATCGCATGCACCACAGGTTATGTCTGTTGCATAAGTGGATGCAGGCATAGTACTTGTGGAGTACACAAAGTGGCCTTGTGTTAGGCCGCATGTGTGGCCTGCAGTGTGATACTGCCTGGTACTGTTATGGTATCTAGTGTCCTTGGAGTGGGATACCCAGTAATATCCCTGCTATGTGTGTACAGTTACCAGTATGGCAATATGTGGCTGTTTGCAGTTTGATAGGCAGACATGTTGCCAGGGACAATATGGCCTGTCCAAAACATGCATTACAACCATTGTACATTACACCACCTGCTCACCTGTGTCTGTCTACAGGGTGACATTCTGTAGGCAAAGGGGTCTGTGGGTGAGTAGATTATGTACTGTTGTGGCCTTGGTTTGGCTCCGTCGGACAACTGTTATGATGTGTAAGTGTAGATAACCCCATCATTCCGGGGTATGTAGGGACATTCGTACATCCCCACACATATCTATATAATTTTGTATAACAGGGATGTCTTATTAACTGTTGTGTGTGTAAATTATGTAGATATATGTGGAGAGTCTATGTATCATTGTAGTTTAAACAGATATATATATATATATATATATATATATATATATATATATATATATATATATCTATGGGAACACTACTGAATCTCGAACGTTTGAAATCTCGAATTTCAAAAGCTCGAGACCATGTAGCTGAAACCCGACATTATGTTAAGGGATTTTGAGTTAGCGCTTCTGGTGTTGTGGTGCAGGTAAGTATGTGTGTGTAAGTGTGTTTGTGAGGGGCTTTAGTGTGTGTAAGTGTGTGTTGTGACTGTGGTGTGTGTGTGTGTGTGTGTGTGTGTGTGTGTGTGTGTGTGTGTGTGTGTGTGTGTGTGTGTGTGTGTGTGTGTGTGAGGGGCTGTAATGTGTGAGTGTGAGTTTGCCTTGTGTGTATGTTTGTGCGATCTCGGAGTTAGAATATTAAAGTGGGGGGGTGTGGGGGGCACAGCGAAGCTCCCTTACTTATCTATAGTGTAGGGTGGTTTGTTTGGTTATGGGGGAGGCTGTGTGTATGTTTGTGTGTGTGCTGTATGTATGTAGTACTTTCGCGATTTTGAATTTCGTGGTTTTAATATTTCGGCAATGTGGGGTTTTGGGCTTATAGTCTCGGTATTTAGGTCTTTGAGATTGTGTTATTTCGGGATTCAGTAGTGAATCCATATATATATATATCTTGTTATCATAAATATATACATGCCACAAACTGATAGATGCACTAATCAAGCATGAGGGGGATAGGAAAAGACAGATATTATACATAGCTGTATGTATGTACAGACATATTTCCACATAGCAGGTCTTTGGGCAGAAGATGCAACAGACACTTGGGCTCAAGATAGCTAACTTTAGGAGCATGCCCAGTGTGACTGTCAGTACTTGCAAGGTGAATCCAGGTCAGAGCTACCTGTACTCCAGTCCAGGATTATGTGTGCTGCAGGCCACTGGCTGCTGCACCTGTTATCACAGTACAGCACTTCCCTGATATTGGCCAAGCATTCCCCAGCTGTTTGCTGGCCTTAGTATGTGACTCATACCTCTCAATACCACTATGATGGATGGATGTTTAAAAGAAGAATCTAATGTACCTTTTCCTGTTGATGCTACTAGTAGTTTTAGACTTTTATGAAAATGTTATGTACTACAGTCTGTCTGTTAATTACACCCTCTGTACAACTATGTTTGTAAAATTATGTCTTACTGTGGAGCTTTTCTCCCCGGGCCTCTACTGAAAATGGACATTAATCCAGCTAGACTAGCCCGGTCAACAAATGTAAAATAAAATAAATAAATAAATAAATAAAAACTGTACAGAGCTTTGCAGAATGTCCAGATATCTGCCTCATATTTTTGGTCTGTTTTACATGACTTTGTGGCTTTCTGGAAAATTAGTGGAAAAGCATTGAAGACTAACATTAATAAATAATGACAGACATTTGAGTTGCAGACGCCATACACATCAGGATATTCATGCTAAGACAAGACATACTAGTCTATCAACTTTCTTCATTTGTAAGAGCAATATGTAAAACGGGTCCCTATTTGTGGGCCTTTGTCCAACTTTTATTCATGGCTTTAGCCAGATGTCTTGCTCTAAGAGGTTGAGGGGTATGATGCGGCTGGGGTACATTATTTAACACCACACACAGTGTGATAGTCTGCATACCTCTCCCTGTACATGCTTTTGCAGAATGTCCAGCATTTCCCCCCTTATGTCTGATCTATTTTTAATACATTTGTGGTTTTCTGGTACTATACTGTAAAATTCAGTCACTGCATTATTGGTACTACTGAGATATTTAAGTGATGGACTTTACACCCTGCAGCTAATCTCACCTGTTGCAATCTACTGTTATACTAGCCACCTTCTAGGCTACTCTGAGCATGTATAATCTCTGTCTATAGGTTTGGCCCTTTGTCCCCCCATTCACTCTGACTTTGTCCAACTTTCTTGTAGTAATAGATTGAGAGGTTATGACAGTCTGTGGGAATACCACCATACGACTAACTCAAATGCAAAAGATGTGGCTACTGCCAGATTCAAACCATTAACACCATGAGCCATGCTAATGCCCCTAGTCTACTGAGCCACACAGGCTGCCAGATAGGGATGCATCATTCATCACACAATCAACAGCATACAGACATACATTGTCACCTCTGCATTACATGCAACATAGGATGTGGCCAGGTTCTATGTCACAGCCCTGGAATTGGTGGTCTGCTGATATATCATAGCAGATATACTGCTGCAGCAGTTGTATGGGTACACTGATGAGTTGGGGTTGGGGATGACCAGCTCATGCTCTGCTAGCATACACAGTTGTGTGACTGTTCTGTGATCCCACTGTTTGGCATCTCCCTTGAATACTGTAGTGAGGTTTCCAGCCATGTGGCCTAGTGAATATTATGGGGCACATGCTATTGGACAGAGTACCTGTTGTCCCAAGTGGCTGTTAGATCTCTGCAAGTAGCCCAGTAGCCCACTATAGTCCCTTGCATACATGCGGCCGGCCATACATATGCTACTATATTTTAGTACCCCTTAAAAGTGGTGATTACCTGTGTGACTTACCTTGCAAATGCAGCAGTTGACAGACCTGTAATTTGGGGCTGACTCTGTCTGATGCATGCAGTCTACAGTCAATACATGGTGATATACAGGTTGTATCGGCTGGCTGTCATCATTTTTACTAATATATATGTCAGTTGGAGTAATGTGTCAGTCCAAGGACCCTAGGTTGTCAGTGTATGTACTATGCATTGTCTATGTCTGCTTACAGGGACATCCTCAGGGCTTTCATCCTCGGGGTCCCCCTGTGGGTGTGGCTGTGTGGACCTATGCACTGGTGGGGGGCTGTGTATCCCTTCTCATTGCTGATCCTGCTGCAGGTGTTTCTGCAGGATCATATTATGTAGCATAGCACATACTGTGAACATATGTGCACATGTGGCTGAAGAGTACTGCAGGGCTCCACCAGATATATTGAGACACAAGAACCGTGACTTCAGTAGCCCAAACACACTCTCTATGATGTTCCTAGTTTGAGCATGTGCCTCATTATGGCATTCTTCAGTGGGTGTGTGTGCATTTCTGATGGGTATCATCATCCACGGTTCCAGTGCATAGCCAGCATCCCCCAATAAATGGCCATGTTGGATGTCCCTCCTAGCAAACATCTGGTAGAGCTGTGATACATACCAGATATGGGACTCATAATAACTGCGAGGGCTGCCAGTACACACATTCATGATTATGCCCCGGGCAATGCACATGACCTGGCATTTGATGGAATGGTACCTCTTGTGGCTGATGTAGATTCTATCCTCATCACCAGGTGGTTTATTGATGTGTACATGAGTGCAGTATATGGCACCCAGTATCTCAGGCCAGTGTGCTACACAGTAGAAGTGTTACATACTGCTGGCCCTCACCTTAGAGGTGAGGGGAAAATAAATGTGCTCACTGACGTGTGGTAGCATGTATCCAGGAACTGGTATAGTACCCTGGATGCAGATGCCTGTAAGACCCCCATCATGTCCCCATTTGGTCTTTGAAGTGTACCCATAGCTAGTATTCTAAGAACTATACACACCTTTGTTTCCACTGGGATGAGTTCTCCTTTGTTGACTCTGGGTCTGAGTTGAGGTTGTCAGAGCTCAGTGAATTCTTGTAGTATGTCCCTGTCCACCCTGTAGCGCTCTACAATAACCAGCTTATGTAGCCCCTGGAAGGATACCCTGGGCCGGAAGACTCTTCTCCTTCTCAGTCTAGACTTATGGTCAGCAGCAGCAGCAACAGCATTGACCTCAGCATCTAGCACATACATATTAGCAGACCTGCAGCAGCTCTAGCATTTCCTCAGATAAAAGTCCCAAATATGTACTTCACTGGTGCAGAGTATGGGGTGAAATCAGATTGTAGGGTTTCTGCAACCTTTATAGTGCTTTGCTGTAGGTGCAGCCTTTGTGATTGGCTACCTATGATGCATTCCATCCACCAAGTACATCATTAAGGGCTGTTAATGTAACTAATTCAAGTGGAACAGGGGTCATCAGTAATTAAGATATCATTCCTTTCTCAAGCAATTTTTTTTACACCCTTCCTCACGCAGCACTGTGGTGCACCGCACAACATGTGCTGTGAAGGTAAACAATGCTCAGCAGTCATTGTACACACCCCCATGAAAGGTCACACTCGGCATGGTGGCATGCCATGCGAACATGATAAAACATGATGAAACATGCACCCTGAAGGTAAACAAAATTTAGAAGACACTGTACACCCCCCCCTGCTCAGCAGTGTAGCATGCCAAACAAACAGGTGCCACTATGGTCCAATGAGCTTAAAGGATGCAGACACAGCCCCTTTTGATGTCAGCTACCTCTTCTGTGGACACCAACATGATTCTCTGCCTACACAGATGGGATCTGCGGACACAGTTACCCATTTGTGCTATTCAGTATCCCCAGCTCATTTGCATAGAGATTTGTGCACACAATCTGGGAACTATATGGTTCCAGGGCCTGCCTCCTTAGCAACCACATCAGTCTGCCATTGTACATACTCCACACAGGATCCTATAATACATTACTGTCACATGCTACTAATATACGTTTTTACACTTTTTAAATTTTTTTTCTTGCTTGCTGGATTGCTCTACCACCCTCATTTGCATGCAAATCACCTGATTATGAGGTGATTTGCATGCCACAGACACTTCCTTGTTGGAACACTCATGCACGCCCCTCAGCTCTTTTCCTGGATCGCACACATACTGCTCAACCGTACAGATTTTCGCAGAATGTCCAGATTTTTGCCTCATATTGTTGGTCCATCTTTCACAAAATTGTGATTCTCTGTCAAATTAGTGGCATCTCATTAAAGATTAAAGTTAGAAAATAATGACAGATACTTGAGTTTCAGACTTCATAACCTTCAAAAGATTCATCCTAATACAAAATCTGTTATTCTATTACTTTCTAAGTTTGTAAGACCATTATTTAAAATTGTCCCTATTTTTGGGCCTTTGTCCCAATTTTATTTATGGCTTTGTCCAGATTTCTTGCTCCAAGAGGTTGAGAGGTATGATTGCACACCTGCTTACTTTCTTGTAAGCAGTGTGCCACTATGCCTACATGGGCTTTATTAAATTCCCCCCACCCTCTTTAATAGTGTATGTTAGATAATTTTTCATTTTTTTTTAGTTTTTTATTAAATGGTTTCTAATTATGTGTAGAACATGTATGACTGGAACAGAAGTCCCATCTCTTATGTCCTGCTTCATTTTAGGAGCACGCACTGTTTACTACATACTATCAGTAAAGCTTCTCTATCCCTCTTATTAATATACAAAATAATGGAACTTTTCTACTTCACTTACTGGTCTACAATTTCTGTTGATTGTTTGTAGCCCCTTGATCTTTAGATTGAGAAAGTTCCAGT
Source organism: Protopterus annectens (assembly GCF_019279795.1). Lineage (NCBI taxonomy): Eukaryota > Metazoa > Chordata > Ceratodontiformes > Protopteridae > Protopterus > Protopterus annectens. The sequence goes on along the minus strand of NC_056726.1, from coordinate 733,562,523 downwards.
CCATCCACCTTCACTATGCTTGGGCTCCTTCTGTTCCAGTACCATAACCCCAATTCTCACCTTCCCCTGCTTAGCCTATATTTCTTCTTCATCTTGTTCACCCCACTTAGATCTTATCAGTCATGCAGAACTCTCCTCTGGTATTATCAATAACAACTTTAAATTTCATAGTCCATTCAACCACCACCCATCTTTTCCTCATCTGTTCTTTACTTTGGTTTAGTTTCATTTGCTAATCATTTATCCCCTCCTCTTTCTATACTAACCAATCACAACTTATAAGTTCCTATTACACATTCTCTTCCCGCCTGGCTGATATGCTCTAGCCATACTCTAACCCACACTCTCTGTCTCTGAGAAACTCCCTATCAAACTAACCTTCCAAACTCACATATCATTTCCATCTCTGCCAGGGTTCTTCCTCTCATCTCACACTAAGATTTTTAACTGTTAGTCTTCTTTTTGTCCCTTCCAACGTTTGTATCCCTTCTACGCAATTAATGACAATACCTCTCACTATTACTTCACATTTAATCACCATCTCAACTTTTTCTTTCTAGACAAAACCTTTCACTCACTCCATCAGTTCTTATTAGCTTATAAAAGATGATAATACTTCTAACAGTAACATAATTGAGTTTACATCCATGCCCATTAAACAAGCTTAGTAACAGGCCATCTACCATTGACAGGATTGTCTCTAATTTACAAACATAATTACTTACTGTTTACCTTGTTACCCCTTCCACACATAATAAAGCCATATTATATAGCATCACATACTATCTAGATCTTTAACTATATTTACCCTAACTGAAAAATATGGTATTCTGACAATGCCTCTTAATTCTTCCACTGCTATCAACCCTTATATCCTACCACCATGGTATTTCCCAGATTGATCTTCCATCAGCTGTTTTTATTGTAAATCACATGCCACCATCCACAACCATTTTGCCTTTGCTGCCAATATACTCGATACTACTTATAAACATCTTATTACATGCACAATTATCCACCAAATCTCTATCCTCATAACAATAGCTCCTATACCAAGACTTAAACTGAAATGTCTCCATGCAGATACGATCTGTATCAAAATCTACAACAATGTAGTGATATTCACCTTAACCAATATTCGCCTTAAGTCTCCACAACTCAAATCCTCTATTCTTAACACACCTATTTCTAACATACACTATGAAAATAAAATCACTGGTATACATCTCTATAGTCTAAATGTCAGAAGCAACAATAATAAGCTCCCCAAGGTCCGTGTCTGGAATGCCCAATATTTGCTTGACATAATTTTAGTCACCAAACCCTGGCTTAAACACAGTATCAGAGATGAGTAAATACTGTCCCCACAATGCAACATACGTAAAAAGTGCCCATAAGCGGTAAGCAAACCTATGACTTCTCCAGCCTGTCTATGTACCTTTCCCATTTCTAGAATGCAAAAGTTTCTATTGTATCACTTAACCTAAATAACCCTGACAAATATCTATATTTGCCATATATATTCCCGTAGACAGTAATACAAATATCATGGAAGCCTTCTTCTCTTGGTCTTCCACCAACTTCCATCATGATACAATCACAGTGGGTAATGTCGACATCAACTGGCATATAACAGACAATAATATTATTCCCAATAACATAAAACTATTGCAGTTTACTCACCTTATCTGCATCTAAGCCAATTAAAACAAGACTAGTGACAGGCACTCTATCATTGATTGGATTCTTCCTAATATACAAAACAAGATTACTTCTTCTGGCATTCTTCCAAATACTTTGATTTACCAGATACCACCCTATGCTATAAGAAACACTTAAACATTTTAATGCTATAATTGTGTGAATGACCTCTCCTCCTTTCAAAAAGAAACTTTCATTAATAGCTTAAAGTCTTTTAACTAGGCTGTTGTATACACTTTTTCATGTGATAAAGTTGTCACTCTGTTTTATTCTACGTTCATCAATATTCTAAATGTGTAACATCTTAAGAACAAAAAAGAGTCAAAGCCAATCCAACAACCTGAGAGATGTTCCATTCTATAAAATTATTATTGACATACAGTCAGCATCAATGACTTTCCACATGTCTAAATCTCAAAATAGTACTGGGCAGTCCTTATACTCCTGCTGCATTGCCAATAAGTGGAACTCTGTCCCACTTGTAAAATAAGACAATAACTTCAAATCCTTCAAATGTCAACTAAAGCAATACTTGCTGAAATCCTGACTTTGTTCTTACCTTACACCAGGATAATGTCTCTCCAGGATAATGCCTCTCCTTTTGTCCCTGCCAAAACAGCTATTCTCACTGAAACTCTTGTAGATCTCAGACTATTTTGCCGGAAACTTTCCTTGAAGTTGTTGTTTTCTCAAAATGAATCAATATTAATGAATTCGTCACAACATCGGTTTCCTTTCAAACGACCTAGTTGTTACGTCCCTAATATGCCATCACATATTGAATGTTATCTGAAGTTATGTGAAAATGACTTATATTCATTTTTTCAAGATAGGGACTTGCATAAGAGAGGTAGATTCTACAATCCATCCAACAATGAAGGCGCAAGTCTAAAGAATCTAATAAATAACAATGATGTAATTGTCAAACCTGCTGATAGGGGGGGGCGTAGTATTATTAAATACAATTGATTATGTAGAAAATATGTTATGTTTACTTTCTGATACTACCACCTATCATGTAATAGATGAGACAGATGTTGCACACATCATACACAATATACAAGATTCCCTTTATGATTTGTTGATGTGTCGGCAAATCAACTCAGAACTCTATGAATATTTACTTATAAAAAATCCCGTTACACCAGTAATTAAAGGATTGCCCAAGATACACAAGAATGAATCACCCATTCCAATGAGACCAATTGTCTCAGGAGAAAAATGGGCAACATATAATATTTCTTCATTTATTGAACATATTTTGAGACCTGTAGTTGACAAATTTCCCTCGATTTTGAGGGATACTTACCAGCTATTAGATAATATTGACACATCGATATTAGATATGAAAGATCAATCATATATATTCATTACACTGGATGTAAAAAATCTCTTTACTTCTATCCCCAATGATATAGGAATAGAATTCATTAGGGAACTCTTGGTTACAGAAACAAACTTTAGCAATGACAGACAGATCTTGATATGCCAATTATTAGAACTTGTCTTGTATAACAACATCTTCATGTTTGGAGACAAACATTATTTACAAAGCTGGGGGGTAGCCATGGGTACCCCCTGTGCCAATACTTACGCAAACATGGTACTTCATCAATGGGAGAGATCTTTTCTCTTCAAACATGAATTATACAAACATGTGAAGCTATATAAACGTTTTGTCGATGATATACTTATTGTCTGGCAAGGCTCACAAGAGATTTTTGAGCAATTACTAACTTATCTAGAAACAACTACCAGTTTTTTGAGATTTACTAAAGAAATCTCAAATGTTGAGATTAATTTTCTTGATGTCACCCTTAGTTTCATGGATAATGGCACAATAGCAACATCCTTATATAGGAAATCTGTCTGGAAAAATAGCCTTCTTGCATATGATAGTATGCACCCCAGGTACATATTTTATGGCATAGTTAAGAGCCAATTTATTAGGATATCGAAATTATGCAAAGAAGCACATATCCTTATACGTGAAGCAGATCTCTTAGAATCCCTCCTTTTGGAAAGAGGCTATCCAGTAAGAATGATTAAGAATGTTAGACAAAGCATTATAGGTGATATAGGGCCAGAATGCTATAATTTTGCTAAGAGAGATGATACCATCATAACCCCATATGACGAAAGGCATATGCATCCCACAATATTATCAGATGACAGAGTAAGATTCACGATAAAATATACTAGTGATATTACTTATCTAAGGGAGATTTTCTTGCATAACTGGAATATTCTCATTATGGATAGTCAAACCAAAAAATTGGTAGGGGACAAACCAAGCTTTTTCAACAAAAACAGTCAAAATTTGAAGCAAATTTTATGCAATGACTCTCACATTTTTAGGAACTTTATTAGTGATACAAACATAGAACCAGGGACTTATGCTTGCAATCATTGCAATAGATGTCAATACATCACTAAGACTCAGTTATATCGACATCCTAATAATAATTTTACATTCATACCCAATTTTCATGCCACATGCAATACAGTGAATTGGATATACCTTGCTAATTGTATGTTGTGTCAAGCATTCTATGTAGGATTAACGAAAAGGAAATTACAAGAAAGGATATATAATCATCTATGTGATATAAATAAGGGCGTTGAGACAAATGCTCTAGCAAAACATATCCAGGAGTTTCCGACGCATAATTTCTGTTTCAGGGTACTACAAGTAGTAGATATTAATCCGAGAGGGGGAGACCACCAAAACAATCTATCTATTATAGAACTCAATTGGATTCTGAAGTTAGCGGCCCATCAACCTCCGGGCCTAAATCAAGCCCTCTCCATTAAACCCATATTAATACAGAAATCTTGATAAAACTCCCTTGTCTACATCATTACCATAATTTGTGAGTAGTCAATATATATATATTTTTTATTGATTCCTTTCACTAGATGCAATTTCTCTCTTTTTTGATCCATATTATATCAAATTAATGGATACAAATGAGCTTAGATGCTCATATTATAATCCATATATGCATGCTCCTTGCTAGCATATTTTTGAGCTTCACACATGCACATATGTACATTGTTGAATTAACTTTCATATTCCATATATACGTCGTTTTTGTTTTCATATTTTATTTTACTTTTGATATATAGATTTACATACATATTTTTCTCATTCATAATATTTTTATTATTGCATTCCAGTTATATACTTCCCAGAAGTTATATCATCTAGAATATCACTAAAAATTGCTAAAGAAAAACATTATTTTTGTTTAATACAAACACATTCCATCCCCTTTATGAGCTGATCCTATACATGATCTTGACAACACACATTCATTCTGGATAATAATAATGAGATTTCTAGAATGATGCTTTTGGTAGGCATGCCCATAGAAAGGGATATAGTTATGTATTTCAGTTGGCACTTAATTTTCATACTCTGTTTCTACATATGACACCACTACCAAATATTTGTTTTGGCTAAATGTGATTTTGGTTTTAAAAGTGCAGTATACCAATGTTTTGATGCCTTATGTAGACGTTATGCATTTATAACATCTAACTTGCATATAAATGAATTCGCTAATGTTTTCTGTTTTACGTAAATAGAATTTTACCATATGGAGTTGTCAGAATATGGCATTTTAAATGTTTAAATGATTATAAATAGACACAAGCTAACAAAAATGTGTTTTTAATAATACTTTTGATGACATTATCAACAATATTTCTAATAATATTCTATTTATGAACCGATCTAATATATGGCTCTGACAACACACATCTATTTTGGATGAAACATTTTTAGAATGAGATCTCTAGAAATACGCCTTTGGTGGGTACGCCCATAGAAAGGGATGTAGTTTTAGATTTCAGTTAACATTCAATTTTTATATTTTGTCTCTATATAAGATATCACCATCATATACTTGTTTTGGTTTAATGTGGCTTTTATTTTAAAAGTGCAGTATTTCAAATTCTGTATAGATGTCATATTAGTTTAGTAACATCTAATTTTCATATAAATGAATTCGTTAATGTTCGCCGCTTCATATAAATAGATTTTTACTGCACGGATTTGTCAAAGTACGGCGCTCTAAATGTTTAAATGATTAAAAGCCCACATGAGTTAGTAAAATGGGGTTTTTTAATAATATATTTGGGTAATGTTACTGATAATATTCCTGATAATACTATTTTTGGTAATACTATCATTGTTTAACAACATTTTATCTATGAGCTGATCCAATATATGGTTTTGATAATGCATATTTGTTTTGGATAATATATTTTCAGTATGAGATTTCTAGAAGGACGCTTTTGGTGGGTAAGCCCATACAAAGGGATTTAGCTCTGCATTTTAGTTGTATTTAAAATTTTTTATACCTTGTTTCTATACATGACATCACCACCATATACTTGTTTTGGTTCAATATGGTTTTAGTTTTTGAAAATGTAGCGTACTAATGTTTTGATGTCTCATGTAGATGTTTTGCATTAGTCCAGTAACATCTAACTTTCATATAAATGTATTTGTTAATGTTTGCCGTTTTATGCAAACAAATCTTTACCGTACGGATTTGTCAAAGTACGACATTTTAAATGTTTAAATAACTAAAAGTTCACATGTGTTAGCAAAACTGTGGTTCTAAATAATATAATATTTTATTCATGAAACTTTGAAAAAATAATGTGTTTTTAATCTACAACGCTGTTTATTGCTATCAATTTGATGTGCTCAGTTACTATAGAGACTAATTTTCCCGCCCAGAGATGTATTTAATGAACATCTCATCTTGTTTTTATTTGTAATCTGATGAAGCGTGGATAGTTTCTACGTGAAAGCGCTAATCTTTTCCTGGATCCCAATAAAACTGCTTTGGAATAATTTTCTTGGATTGGATTTGATATTCTGTGACATTGACTTTCTGAACACCGTGGTTGGTAACTCTCATTCCGTTCTGTGATTCTTTTAATAAACATATTTGATTATACCCACTTGTAAAAATAACATTCACTAGGTATAAATCCCTATGTCATAAGATGGGTTGTCAAATGGCTCACTGACAGAACCCACACTGTGAAAGCAGCAGACTCCAAATCCGACTTCAGACCAGTGACAAGTGGAGTACCACAGGGTTCAGTCCTAGGTCCTCTCCTGTTTGGTATCTACTTCTCTGAAGTACAGGCTAACACAGAAGGTCTTTGGCTGACGAAGTTTGCAGATGACTGCAAACTAGGAGCCATAATCAAAACTCCTAACGATGTGGACATCCTACAAAAGGGCCTCACTGAGACAGATGCCTGGTGTCAAAGCCATGGCCTCAAGCTCAATGCCAAAAAGTGCATTGTCATCCCCTTAGGTAAAAACTCTGTACCCATAAACTACAAAACAGGTAGTAGTATACTTAACACCAAAAGTGTGATAAGAGACCTTGGGACACAGGTGGACAGTAGCCTCTCCTTTGATAATCACATCACCACAATAGTCAGGAAATCCTTCTACGTGGCACACCTCATCACAAAAGGTTTCTCATCCAGAAAAAAAGAGGTCATTGTTCCCCTCTACTCATCACTTATTAGACCCATTATAGAGTACAATGCCCCTTTTGGTATGTACCTCACAAGACATCTACAACAACTGGAAAGGCCGCAGAAATACCTCACAAAGAGGATTACCGGCCTCAAACAGATGCCCTACGCAGACCGTCTCAAAAAAACCCAGCTTTACTCCATCACATATCGCCTACTCAGAGGTGATCTCTGCCTAACATACAAAACTATGTCAAACCTAGAGCTGTTGGACATGCTCCACTTAAAGAAATCCCAATCCCTCCGAGCTTCACACTCTAGGGACCTAAACCTTGTCACCACAATAAACAGAACATGCCGGAGGGATAGATTCCTGTCCCAGAGACTTCCCATACTCTGGAATAAACTACCTATCTATATCAAACAAAGCTCCTCATTAGCACTCTTCAAGAAAAATCTTGATGATTGGATGGGAAATAGGAAATTCACCGCGGGGATCACCTCTGTGGCTCTGCTCAACAGTGGCACAGGAAAATAATTGTTTTGGGTGTCAAAAGCCAGGGTACCATTTTGGCTGGGCTTGTATAGGCCCCAGGGATGATAGCCTAGTACCTACCTATGAACCTTTGGACTTCTCACATCTGCCCCTAATTCTATACACCCTCAAAGATTTAACTCATGTTCTTCAGTATATTAGCGCATCTGTGTTTACCACTGTATCTTGCAAATACTATTTTTTATGTTATTGTATGTTCTTGGAGCTTTTCTCCCTGATCCTCAACTGAAAATGGATTCTTCTTAGTCAGGATAATCTGGTAAACAAAAGCAACATAAAATAAAAAATAAATAGAAGTAAAACAAAATACTAACATGACAGACCTTCTGCTTACTGGATGAAATGTAATTTTAAACAAATTTTTCTGTTTATTTACTTGTTATTTATTTATCACTTTGAGCACTTATGTATTTACTTATTGACTTATTTAATCAGTTACTGTTGGTGACCTGTCTGGTACTAATTCAAGGACTTTTCCTGAAATTCAGAAATATGACTGTTTTTATTGCACTAAGACTGCTGTGGAAATGCTAAGGTGTGTTATGAAGCCTGATGATAATTATTTATTGTTTTTTTAATAGGTTCATATATGTGTGTACTAGGTTAATGACCATGGGGTCTTTTTAAGCCCAGTCATGCATTCCAATTTTCTGACAAGTTCTGGAACCCTTGGTTGTATAAGCAGTGGCCTGGGAGATGAACCATTTATAGGCTGCCTACAATGTCTGATTGGGCCTGCAAGACCCATTTACAGTGGAGACCTACAATCAAAGGCTCCAACATATATCAACATACAATATATTAGAGACAGTAGAAACATTTCCATTTCACAATCAAGGATACAACATGATGAGGTACCTTTCATACTACCAGTAGTAGTCATACATGAGAAGGAGGAGCAAGTAAAATGGAAAAAGTACCTGTCTCCTAACCTACCTGTCTCCTTGGGGGTACCCCAAGGATCCATCCTAAGTCCCCTCCTCTTTAACATATTTGCCAACTAACTTCACAAATCTACCCAACATGCCACACTAGTCCAGTATGCTGATGATTTCACCCTAATCTGTTCAGCCCCATCACTCCCTCAACTCCAGAAATTGACACAAGAATCCTTTACTGCCATCAAAACCTGGTTAGCCATCTCTCAGCTAATACTTAACCCAAAAAAACCCAACTAATGATATTCCATTCCACAAAAGCCCCAGATCCCATACCACCATTCACAATATATTCAGCTAATAACATCCCTATCACACCAGTCCATAACACTAAACTATTAGGAGTTATCATAGATCACAATATGAAGTTTGATATCCATACTGCACAGGCAATAAAAAACTTGGGACACTATGCAGATGCAGAAAATACCTCACCGACAACAGCAAAGCTGCCATCACAAGAACCCACCTAATCTGCACACTTCTCTATGCCTCCCCTATATTCATCAACCTAAATAAAGTAGACATAAAGAAACTTGACACTGGCTACAATAAAATAGCTAAGTTTGCAACTGGCTCTCCCTGCATTACACATCACTGCCAAGCTATAAAGCAATTATCCTGACTAGAACTACCCAATCTCCTCACCTACAACCAGGTTTTAATAGCCCATCAAATTATTTATGATCCAAATTAAATTCTATCATTACATGGCCTACTATAAAGCCATTCCAACAACGGCCTACTAAGATCCACAAACAAAGAACTGGTTGACATATCCGAAAGCAGAAATAGCTCTGGTGGTTCCCTCTACTCTTCTACTATTGCAAATTTTTATTTATTATTTTATTTATTTGACATTTGTTTACCAGGCTAGTCCAGCTGAGCCAGAAGCCCATTTTCAGTGGAGACCCAAGGAGAAAAGCTCCGAACACATATTTATAAAAAATACAATAAAAGCATGAAATCTAAAAAAAATACATATAGAAATGATAAAATGAAAGAAACAAGCATAGATTGGCCTATAAAAAACAGATTTTGAATGGTTTACAATTAAGAGGGATTAGGCATCGCTGAGTGAGCACAGCATAGGTTCATAGGTTTATACTAGGCTATCTGCCCTAAGGCATTTATAAGCCTAGCCCAAAGTTTTGTGGCTTACGCCACCCCTTATATGAAAAAATACTGTATCCATTAGTTTGTTGTGCCTCTGTCCAGCAGTGACACAGAGATGATTCCCGGGGTAAACCTACGATCTCCCATCCACAGGTCAAGATTTCTCTTAAACAGAGCCAGCGAGGTGCTCTGCCTCACATGGACCGGGATTTTATTCCACAGCATAGGGAGTCTCTGAGTGATATATCTATCCCTCCAGCACGTCCTATTTATATCCGTGCTAAGGTTTAAGTCGCTTGCTCTAGTGGTTTTGTTGGATTTGGATTTTTTGAGGTGGAGCATGTCCATTAATTCTGGGTTGGACATGGCCTTGTATGTCAGGCACATGTCACCTCTGAGCAGATGGTATGCAACTGAATAGAGCTGGAGTTTCTTCAATCTGGCAGCATATGACAGATTTTGGAGTCCCTTTATCCTTTTGGTGAGGAACTTTTGGGGTCTCTCCAATTGCTGCAGATGTTGGGTGAGAAACATCCCGAATGGGGCATTGTACTCGATCATTGGTCTGATAAGTGAAGAGTACAGGGGAACAATGACCTCACTAGATCTGGATGTGAATCCCTTCATGATCAGGTGGGCAATGTAGAAGGTCTTTCTAACCACTTTAGCAATGTGAGTGTCAAAAGAAAGGCCACTGTCAACCTGGGTCCCCAGGTCCCTGATAACCTCTTCTGTGCTTAGTGGATTGCCACCTATATGGTAGCTTGGGGTTACCTTGTTTTTCCCGAAGGGTATGACTATACATTTTTTGGCGTTTAACTTCAGGCCATGGCTCTGGCACCAGCTATTTGTTTCCGTGAGTCCCTTCTGAAGGATATCCGTGTCCGATGCACTTTCCACTATGGCGCCCAGTTTGCAGTCGTCTGCAAACTTTGTCAGCCAAAGTCCTCCCATGTTGGCCTGTACTTCTGAGAAGTAGATGCCGAACAATAGGGGGCCAAGGACCAAGCCCTGTGGGACACCACTTGTGACCGCTTGGAGTCTGACATAGCGCCAGCAACTCTAACCCTGTGGGTTCTGTCCTTAAGCCAGTTTGCAACCCATCTTGTGACATATGGGTTTACATTTAAGCTGGTAAGTTTTTCTACAATACCCGAGTGGAGTATTGTGTTGAAAGCCTTTGCAAGGTCAAGGTAGGCTGTATGGACTGCCTTTCCCTCATCAATGGCCTTGGTGACTGTTTCGAAGAAGTCGACCAAGTTCAAAAGGCATGATCTGCCCTTGACGAAGCCAAACTGGGTCGGGTCCAATGTCTGCAAATCACCTATATCTTTGTTTATGAGCTCCATTATGATCCTCTCCATAGCTTTGCAGACTAGACATGTTAAGCTTATGGGGCGGTAATTACCAGGGTCCGTAGAGGCACCGCCTTTGTGGAATGGGACCACAGTTGCCGTACGCCACTCCTTGGGCATGTATCCTGTGGTAAGGCTGAGATTAAACAGCTGCCTTATGTGCGGGTTTAATTCCTCATTTAGCTCGTGTAGCACACAGCCAGGGACACCATCCGGTCCCATTGATGCTGTGTTTTTAGCTTTAGAGAGAGCAGCTTTCACCTGCACATTTGAGATGTCTGGGAGGCTACACTCCGCTGGAATAGTTATCTCTCCTTTAGGGGGGGAGAGGGGGGTGAAGTTTGCACTGAACCTGTCTGCCAGTATGTTGGCGGTCTGTGGGTTCAGTGATTTTTGTATCATTTTGGACTAATTCTGAGCATATCTGGGAGTTTCCACCCAGGTTCCTAACATAGCTGAAAAAGGCCTTATGAGCATCCATTTACATCTGGGAAAAACATATCTAAACTGTGTGCAGTGTAAAATTATGATTAAGTCTCAGTAATCAGAGGACAGTATAGGAGGAAGAAGACTAGGAGAAAGTAGACTTGGAGATTTAATACTAGTATAGTGAAGCAGTATGAGCCCCATGTTACCATGTATGCAAATACACTGTAGATACAGGGGAAGAATAGGATGTGAATATCACTGAGTAGAGGCAATATGTCTGAGAGGGAAGAGTAATGGAAGATAGAAGAACTGTACAGGCAGTTGGGTAGACAGACGAGAAGACATAAGGTTGGCAAAAGTATGGAGCTCCATCCCCCTAGATATTAGGTGCAACGGAAAAAAAATAACTTCAAAAAACTCCTGCAGACCCACTTAAACAAGTCATGGCTATGCAGTTGTTCTGACCCCAGATAGCTTCCCATGTTAATCTTTTGTGCAAGCCTATAATCAGAACCCCTCTAGTTACTATACTCAAATATCTCTTAGTGTATTATTTTAATCAATGTAGGAATGTGTCCAAATAACTGACTGTAATGCCACCCAACTGTATTGTATATTTTCTCATGTTACTTTACATTGTATAACTATCATATGCTTATATATAATTATTAAATGCTTATGTTACAGTAGTACACCAGTACATAGCAACAGTTCCTAACTGTCTTCTATACTGTATTTTAACAGGTTGTGTATTGTGTATTGTGTATGGTATTATCTTTCTGCACTAGGTTTTGTGGAAATTTTCTCCCTAAACCTCCGCTGAAAATGGGATTCATGCCCAGTCAGACTCTCCTGGTAAACAATTGTAAAATAAATAAATAATAAATAAATACATTTGTAGGGGAAAATGCACAAGTTCACAATCTTGGTTATAGCTAAGGCAGGAATTTATGTAAGCATTAGTCTTCTTTACTAAGAAAGTTAATTATCAGTTAACTAGCAGGACTCTCATGGTTCAAACTGCTAGTATGTAAGAATCCCACTGACAGAAATAGTAGGCTCATTGGTGAGAGCCTATTTCCTGCAAATGGAACCAGAAATGTCATGGAGACAAGTGGTGAAAAAGTAGAATGTTTGTACATAAGAATATGGATGTGTACTACACAGTGAAGCTACCACAGTAACGGAAAGCCGCAGTAAATGGCCTCGGACAAATTTTTATCTACTTTTATTACTTTAAATGGGGAGGACTTGGGTCTATAGGGAAGTAGAAATAAGGATAGACAGGCAGGGAAACATACAGAAGAAAATAGGAAAGGAGAGAGAACACTGGGAATGGGAAGGGAGAGGAAGACTTAATGTTTTCTGAGATAACTTCCCATTTTTTCCTTCTTTTTCTTTTTATTTTATAGAAGGGTAGAGGAAGGAGGGGAAAATATAAGAGAAAGGCAAATAATGGAAAGATGGTAGAAGTATGCAAGCAGAGACACAGAAAGAAGAATACACTACAGTCAGAGACCAGCTGGGGAGGTGCTTCACCAAAGAGGGGAAGGCAGTGGAATTTATAGACATTCAGTCAGATGGAGGACAGTGGTGATGAAGAGGATTGGACAGGAAACAGGAGAGGTGACACAAAATGAAGGGCAACATCTCAATGGGGGATAAGGTGCATATCTCTGTCCTGTTATAACACTGCTTGAGTTAGACCCAGGAAGAGGGCAGCCATCATCTTGACTGCCCTGACCTCTTGGTCTCATCCGAGGTTGCGGTGATGGCAGAGCAAGGTGATGGTGTGACTCTTGCAGTCAAATAAAGACCCTGTCCTGGCAGCCATTTTGGGTTTCCAACTGGCAGTCCAATACTCCATTAGCACCTGTACCATTTCCTTCTGAGTGACTGTGAACCACTAGCAGTGCCATTAGAGGAAACATAGGAAGTTACTAGGCTGTTGGCCCTGAGGCCCTTATAAGCCTAGCCAAGAGTATAGTCAAGTCAGAACCTGATGCCCCTGTAGTAAGTGGATGCCAGAGGCAACTTATGACACTAGCAGGCTGCTTCCTACTGCACCCGATGGGGAGGCAGGCTTGGGTGTAGGTGGATTGCTGGAGGGAAAAGGATAGAGATAATAATATGGTAGGAACCTATGCTTTGTCACTGGCACATCCATATAAGTTGCTGCTGAAAATGTTAACATAAATGGATGAAAATAAAGTAACAACCAAAAAAATAATTCAGTAAAAAGAAGGATAGTGAGAAAGAGCAGGTGTGAGAGAGGCAAACAGAAAAAATGACATTAATTTCTTTCTTTTCATAACTAGCTCAATAACCCCTGTGGTCCCCACGGTACAGCTGCTCACGTTCCTCTCTTCGGAAGCTCACCACTGAAGCTCCCTTCCCCACCTCTATCCAAACACAGAATATTACCTGCATCACCTCT